>NW_019272091.1:186520-284216 GCF_002738345.1 Cucurbita maxima | reverse complement strand
AAAAAAAAAAAAAAAAAAAAAAAAAAAAAAAAAAAAAAAAAAAAAAAAAAAAAAAAAAAAAAAAAAAAAAAAAAAAAAAAAAAAAAAAAAAAAAAAACACAAATAAACTTTCTTGAGCAACCTACATCGTTTTAGCTTCTGATTTCTTTATACAACATACTCATGTTAATCCTCGTAAGGCAAAAGGAAATCTCAATTTCAAGAAAAATTGACTGTAAATGAGAATTCAATCCTTACCCCCAAATCTTGCTGGAAAACATTTGGGTACGCTCCAGGACTTGCTAGCCTTCGTGGTCTTCTGCTAAAATGTTCACGTGCAAAAACAAAATGGGATTGGTCTTTCTTGAGAAATTGGTTTGTAAGCTTAGATTGGATTTTAAAGTCCCTACCTCCTTCTTCAATGGCGGCCTGGGTTTGAAATCGATGCTGGGAATCCTTCGGCACTTGATTTCTTCATCAAACTACTATATAATCTTATTTAGAAGATGTAGGAACAAGTTTGAAGAGAAGTAGTGGACTATTACTCTTGAAGTTGGAAGAAATTCGAGAATAAGAAATCCAAAATCATAGAGCCTATAACTTTCAATTGAAAGCTCAATATAGAGGTGGACTATTACTTGCAATTGAAAGCCCTACTTCAGACTTTATAAGGGAGTTTAAACTCACATTAAAACCTCCAAAATCGTCATAAATTGGAGTTTGAGTTTTCCAAAACCTCCGTCGGAAATATCATCTCCGATCAATGAACAACCGATCTTTTTTATGAATTCTAGTCGTTTCATATTATGAGGTGTGCCTTCCCTCGAACATACTACAATTTGGTGACCATCCAACAATTGAAAATTAAGATGATCTGATCCGTTGTATTTTTGTAATTTCATTCAAGTTTAAGGGTGTTTCGGTAATTTGTCATTTTCTAAATATTTTATTATTACTTTTTCTTAAAAGTTAAAAAATTTTCTAAACATTATTTAAATTTTGATTGTCATCGAAATTCCTCCGATAAGAAATTAAAAATCTGGGAAGTTCTTAAACATTTGAAAAATGATATGTTTGCATTTCATGCTTACTTTTTCATTTCAATCCTTTTTTAAAGGCCTTATTTCCAATAATTCTTTGTTGTGGCATTAAAATTAATTCAATAAAGCCTTTTCTGGCTCGAATATTTTAATTCCTTTTCTTGGATCCTTTATACCTTACATAGATGCCTTAAACGTACTTGAATTATTTTAACCTTACTTTGAGTATTATAAATTCTCCCACTCTTTAGAAATTTCGTTCCCAAAAATTCATTATGGGTACTTATCCTTAATCATGCCCTTCCATGGTGCTTGAGGATTCTTTTCAGGCTTTGCCGTTCTTCAGCTTGTCTTTTAAATTATCCGTGTGGCCTTAGTCCTTGACTTATATATTGAGGTTTAAGTCAAATAAGCACTTATGATCCTTTTCTTAAAGCTTATAGGATAAACGTGATGGTGGTTCTACTCCTTGGTTGCATGACTTTAATCCTACAAGAATACCCAATATCCAAGTTACTGGTGGGTTTTTAGGTTGTCTTAGATGTTATGTTAAATAGTAACTCGATGGTCATGCACCCAATAACTTAATATTTTAGGCATATTTAAACTTAGAATCTTAAGGACATACTTACCTGGTTTTGGCAGGGCGTCCCCTAGAAACCTTGGGCTCTAATACAAATTCTATCACGACCCGATTTTATGCCAGCCACAACTTAAGGTTTGAGGAAATGGTGTAAAAAGACAGCAAATCTTTTGCGAAATAAAATAAGAAGAATTTAAAACATAATATACAATATATTTATATTTATTAAAAATAGAGTTCATATATAAGTAGTTAAAACACAAAGTAAGGAGCATACCTAAAATATTTAAAAATAAAAAGAGTTGAGGACGATAGGTCGGGCTTGCCTATGGCTCTTGTTCCAAAGTCTGCTCCCGATCTCAACCAGCTCATTATTTACTTAAATAATAAAGAATACATGGAGTCAACACAAAGTAAGTAACCACTTATAGGCTTTTAATTATGTCCTTGGTATGCTAGGGTACCACACTCCTTAACTTGTCCGGGTTGTTTTATAAGTACGTAGGCCCTTAGGTTTTGTTATTTAGTTATGAGTTTTTGTCATAATGTGGCCTTAGGACCTTGGTCATTGAATTTGGAGGTCTTAGCTTGGATCTAATCTAAGGGCCTTAGTATTAAGGTTTGGGGTGTTATCTTCAGAACTTGAATCTTGATGTAATGACCCGAAATTTTCTACTTAATTTAAGGTCGCTACTATATACGTACCATAAACATTGAATGCGGAAGAATTCATTTAAATTCCATAAAACATTACATTTATCTTAAAATACAGTCATGGACTTGCGTGTTTAAATACCACTATTCTATGCATGTGTCATTGTCTCTGATAGTGTTAGTATAACACATGCGGAAGCAGTTTGGATCTTAGGCACTCTAAGTACATCAATTATAGTGAATTAGCTAGCATGTTCAAAAGCATTAAAACTCAATGAGTTTGAATACTAACTTTTTGTCGCTCAAGTTTCTTTTTCCTCACGAACCGGTTTCGAACCACCACTAGTGTCTTCTCCACTATTCTCCGGCCTTAGAATGAGATTGTGGAATCCGGTGAGTGACTAAACTTGGGAGGGATTTAGTATATATGAAGAGAGAGTATGTGAGAGGTTTTTCTAAAGATTTTTTTTTTCAAAAGCCAACCATGTATCATGATCACTCTATTTATAGAGTCATGTTTGCATGTTCATGTAAATTTGAGATCACCAAATTTTGACACTCAAGATTCCACTCAAATGTTTGAGATTATGTGGCAAGCATGCTTGACACTCAAAATTTCACTCAAATTTGTGGGGTTTATTTGGCAAGCATGCAAGTTTGGTTAAACTAAATTTTGACACCTCAAAATTCCACTGACATGGATTTTTCCATTAAATGAAGTCAATATTTTGACTTTCTTCTTTTTTATTCAACAATCTTGAATGGTTAATTTCAAATTAAAGTAATATTAAATTATTAATTAAACTATTTAATTAATATTTAATATTAATTCAAATGAAAATTCCAATTAATACCGACACATATTTGATTAAGATATCAACTCTTATTTAAATATCTCAGATTCTCTCTTTTTGTTTAATTCGTAAATAAAACAAAAATGCGGTTAAATATATCGTATATATGTAGCGCATTCTCCCTAATTTGAATTCGAACACTTCGAATTCACTCGTCACACTATTCTATGGTTTGGTCCGATATGAGCTAGTAGAGAGACCTAATGGACCTATAGATCATGGGCTCCAATGATCCAGAATTAACTAGTTAAACTCATTAACCTTGTTAACCAACATTCGTTAACTACTAGAACATTCCACTATAGCCTAGTAGTTGCACTCCCCTCACTATAGATATATTTCTGTCCATTTGATATAACCGTGATTAGTAAGTCGATCATTCACAGGTTGTTCGTAACTAGAGCTGGGTCAATTTACCGTTTTACCCCTGAAGTTACTTCTTGTTCCTTATGTCTCGCTAATCCTCTAATGAACAATTGGTTTGTGGTCCAACCAGTAAACCGAATCCCTCTCAGGCCAATGAGAGGGTGGGGCTCTTGTTCGAGACCTGGAGTCAGTACTTAAGGGAAGTACCTCTCTTTTATCCCTAAAAGTGGGTAGGAGTGAATTCCATCTTGCACCCCACGTCCCTAGCCATTTACCAGTCTTACCCTTGAAATGGGAGGCCTATTGAGTCAGCAAACTTGAGTCACTCTCACCCATGCAAATCTAAGGATAATTCCAAATAAATAGGAGTTCACAGTTAGCTCAAGATTAAGATAGAGTTACTTAGGTCATCGAATGAAAAGAAAATCAGTCTCAACAGTAAACGACATTATAAAGTGAGAGTGATTTTCTTCATGGTCCGATCTTATGCAATACTCATTGCATAGGACGCTCCCACTCACATGTCTCCACATGTACAATTTAGTGATCACATTATTTATATCATATACAAAAGTGGGCCGCATCCATAGTGTCCTTAGAATAGGGTACTCAGCCTTATCCTTATACTATAAATGACTATATACTTGAATTTTATCAACTCTTATGTCTTTACGTATAGTTCAAGTAATCATATTATAGCCAGAGTGTTCTTAGTTTATTGGATTTAGATTAAAGATCGTAAAGTTCACTTTATTCAATAACAATCGTTACTGAATAAACAACAATAATAAGTTTATTGAAAATAGAATATGTTTTTGTTTACAAACTATGAGTTTTAGGACATAAAACCCAACAGTCTCAAGTTGCGATGCCATCGTCAGCCGTACAGAAATGTCTTGCCTTAACCTGAAAAATGTAGTAGCACATGGCTTGAGTATTTAAAGAAATACTCAGTAAGTGACCATATTGGGGTTAAATGCAAGAACATGCGAATGCAATGACGGGACCTATTCTTTCAATCTATTTTCTTACGGTACTGTCCTAACAGGTAATTTGGATGTGAACCATATACTCTACACACAGCCCATACGTGCGGGTATGGGCTCACCAGTCAATTCGCACACCGCTGGGCCACCTTACTTGTTGGGTGAGCATACACTAGGTCGCTCCCTAGGCCGGACACCCGTTAGAATTAGTAATCGTCACGGCAGCGCTATGCAAAACATAACGATCATTGTCCTTCCATTGGATGTACTCGTTCGTACCCTCGTGATGGAATAGGGGAATCCCTCTATATGCATGAGCATACATAATGCCTGAGGTCCCCAACATTTATACTTTTATCATTTATGAATATAACCCCGTTATCGTCTTTCATGCGTAACATGTCATTTCTCATTTTTGAGTCTACGTATCATATATAATCCTAACGGGGTTACATTTCATTTATCGTGATATCATGTCATTCATAACATGCTGTATACATACAATTTAGAAAACATAACATAATGCTCCATACTTTTAACATGTCGTTTCATAACGTGCAATTCATACAACGATTACCTCAATGATCAAACAAAACAATCTAAAAATAACATATCACATCACAATATATCGTATCATAAACATGTCATATCGTAAACACTTCTTGGTCATATCATTCCCTAACTTATCATAGCCTTAATGTTCTTATACCTATCAAAGTCATATCGTTACGTGAACATACCTTAGTCCTATCATCACAGGAACGTATCCTAATGCTATAGATCTATCAATTTATCACAAACCTATCCCTTTCTACCCATATCCTAACCATATTCTTTCATCAATCTCCCCTATTCATAGCACTCTGTTATGTAACCTAACCTTAACGTTTCATGAACGTATCTTACTCCTATCGTTACATTTCGTTTTGTACATTCTTCTCGTATCCTATCTCAAACATATCCTTGAACACATTGTACCATAATTATTATCATACGATCAACATATTATAACATAACATAACCATAATATAAGCATATCGATTCACATATAATTCACACATATTAGTATATATGACACGTACAGAACAACAGACACATGTCAACATCAAATATAACAATGCTCATAGTAAGGCCACTTACCTGGCTAGCTTAAAGCGTTGTCACGAATATATCTTTAATGAAAGTTTGATTCCGTCCTTCGAAATCCGAGTCAACCTATGTGAGCCCATGACATCAGTTTCAAGTTTGAACTCTATAACATTATCTCTAATCTACCTTGGTCCATTGTTAAAAGTCTTGAAATGTTATATATATATCTATAATGTTATCTTCACTAAATATCTTATTTTCTATTATTATAGGGAATATATTCTTACTAGACAAAATTTAATGGAGTTTATTGTGGAGTTTTTTTATTTTTAAATTTTGTTCACCAAATCTTTCCTCAATCTTCCTTTGAGGTATAAAAAAGATTTTCATTCTCTAAACAGACATTCATGCTCAGTATTTATTTTCTAAGAGATATTATTGGCCAATTTTAATCCATGGTTTAGTACAAATTTTTAGAATTGTCAACCAAAATCTAATTAATTGGATAGGTGGAGATGAGATTTGATTATTACATGATGTGATAAAATATTGGATAAAAAAAAGAATCTGATCCTAAATTAAGTTCTTATAACCATAACTATAAATGAAAAGGAATATGAAATAGGATTTTACTTAATAACCTACCAAATCTCTAAATTTGCAATTTACTTCCGTTGAAAGCTATTTTACTTTTTTTTTCTCCTATCTGACATTTTTTTGTTAATTTTTTTGGACAGAAATGTGATATTGTGGGGTGGGGTGGGTTGGGGAGGGTTGGGGAGGGAGGATGAGATTGGGATGAGAGGTTATTGGGGAGAGGTGGGTAAGTTTTATTTTATTTTACTTTTTTATTTTTAAGTAATCTTTTTTTAGTTATTTATTTTTTAATTATTATTACAACTATTATTTTGACGAATATTTTTCTTATAATTTTTTATTTGTTTATATTATATATATATATATATATATATATATATATTTATTTATTTGGGCTATTACACTTGATCCCTATTCTAGTTCTTGATCGTTGTCTCATTCTTGGTTACTTTCTATGTTCTTGTTCGGTTCTTGGTTTGTTCTCCAAGACACTCTCCCTATGATTTATGGTACAAGTCATGAACCTAACAACCTGTGTCTAAAACTTCATCCGTAATAAGCAACATAGTCTCAACCTACGTCCCAGGCTTTATGCGTTTTAAGTAACGTTGCTGAACCCACATCTAGTGCTTCATGCGTTCTCTAGGATATTGTGTGAAAACCTATGTATAACACTTGATGCGTTCCAAGCGGCATAGTTTGAATATCTATGTTCAAGGAGTCTTACATCCCAAGCAGCTTAATCTGAAAACCTACATCTAAGGCTTCTTATGTTCCAACTGATGTAGTTTGAACCCACATCAAGGGCTTCATGCGTTCCCTGCTATACGATCTGAAATTCTTTGCCCAAAACTTCATACGTTCTAAGCAGCATACTTAACATTCTTAGTAGATGTAGAACTTGTGAGGTATTTTTTCTTGGTTCTCAATCTTAAAGTATTTTATAAATTTCTAAAGTTATTAATTTCTCGTGGCATAAGTCGTAACATACATCTCTACATAACTTATGAACCCATCACAATATCATACATGCATCATTCAAAATATCATGAACTCATAATATGTTCTTTAAAAAATTCTAGAAGCGTCTTCGATCTTGGTTAAGGGTCACTTGAGGTATTTCGTTTAAGCTTTCCTTAGGCCCTAACATAGCTCAATTCTTACACCAAATGAAAGTCCCTACTTTAGAGTTTACCGAGGGAGTTTAAACCAATGTTAAAACCTCCAGAATTGTCATGAATTGGAGTTTGCATTTTTCAAAACTTTTTTTGGAAATATTCTTTTCGATTAGTGAGCAACCGATCTCAATTTTGAATTTTGGGTTGACAGGATGAGGTGTGCCTTTCTCTTGTACATACTTTGATTTGGTGAATATCCAACGACTACCGTAGATCTAATGTTCAAATCAGTGGCATTTTAGTAATTTCGTATAGTTCAAGGGTATTCTGGTCCGTTGCCATTTTTTAAATATTTTATTATTATTTTTTTTTTAATGAAAAATCCATGCTTTTTCTAAACTATTTTTTATCCTTTGTTTGTCATTTTTCTTCATAAAGAATTAAAAATTAAAAAAAGACTTTTTTTGCCCTTCATGTTTACTTTTTCCTTTCTCAGCCTGAGGCTTAAATCCAAACAACATAAATCGAGAAAAATTCATCAGTGGCCAAGGATCGAGCGCACATCGTCTAACCCAATTAAGCCAGTCACCAAGCAACACGTGGCACCCCTTCCATGTGTGTATTCCTACCTTAGACGCGTCGGTCCTCGCACGTGGCTCTGTGCTCTGGGACCCTCTTTACATGTGAAAGCATGTGGATGGGGCGTGAGTACTGTTTTTCTTGTTTTGACCTTCATTCAACTTTTTTTTGCTTCAATTTCCGTACTAACCCTAACTTTTCTTGAATTAGAACCTAATAAAGATATTTTTTTTATATTTGTAGCACATAAACCGTGAAAAAGATACTCAAGAAGGTATGCATTATCTAAGTAAGTAACCAAAAAGATTATAGATAAGTAATACTAGGGATCGCATGGATGTGCTAGCATTTGAGCATTCATTACCTTAGGTGGTTAGAAAATGCATGTGAAGGACTTTATGTATGTTATGGTAAAATTACCATTATGCCCCTAGGTTGAGATTTTCGAGAAGCACGTTGTTTATGTATTATGCAAAGCTAGAAAGAGAATATGAATTGATTAATATGGATGAGCATGTTATGCATGATGTAATAAGTTACCAAAATGTCCCTATGATGAGATTTGTAATGAATGTTGTTTCATATGCTTTCCTTGTGTTAGAATTGAGGATGGGTTATTGTGATCTATGCTTTGGGTGATTTATGGATGTTGTCTACCAAAGTGAGCTTGTTTATTGTGATCTATGTTTGCATGATATAGTATGTTTTTTGTTCAGGTGTTTGATTACATATTCTCCTTGTACAACGCATTTATCTACATAGAGTTAAGGCGTTAGAGTTAGGTTGGCTAGATGATAACCCAAGTCAAGACACCTTAAGTAGACTAAGCACCTTAGGGTCATGAGCGATGATTAGGGAGTCTAGACCCTAGTGCTTCCAAGATAAGAAAGACTCAAGGAGTCATAATAGAGCAGCATGGAGCTAGAAGTCTATGTTAAACCACCTAGTTGTCCTAGGAATCCAATAGACTTCCTCCACTCTTAGAAAAGACTCAGATGACATTTATATTATGTTATCTCATGCTTTAGGTAATGGATAGGTTTATCTTCATAACAAGCATGCACTAAAGAACCTAGATAAGATAAGCACACAATAGCTAGTGTGGTTTACACGTTAACCTGGGTCAATATGTTTCCAGTGGACTAAACACCCGATGATCATGAAATAAAATCAGAGGTCTAGACTTATGTACACCAAAATATTGGATTAGCTCCGAGGGGCTAATTCTAAGTGCCTTGAAATGAATGATGAGATCTAAACCGCCTAGACATCCCTAAGAACCTAATAGATTTCCATGACACACAAGTATGACCAGGGTTACTCTCAAGCCTAAAAGCAGTTTGTACGATTTCTTCCGACCCTCCACTACCCTTCCCACTTAAGTAACAAAAGTTTGAGTTAGACATAGGACAATTAGGTTAATGTGAGCTTCAATCTTCCCACTTCGGTAACAATAATTTGAGTTAGACATAGGACAATTAGGTTAATGTGAGCTTCAATTTTGTGGAATGGTCAATGGTGTCCTAATACCCAATGGTGTACTAGTACCGTTGAGCCAAGCCTAGGTCGTTTAGGGTTGTAATGCTAATAGTTCAGTTTTATTATCCTACCTAACATATTCGTCTTGAGAGTGAACATAGGATTATGCGAGTAGTCTTAGTAGCGGGCAAGCACAGGGAAGGGGTTGCTCTCTCAACCTTGGGTGACTAAATGGTCCAATGGTGAGGGTTAGCTAGCCCACCTTCTAACAATGATGAGAGCAAGCTACCACACACTGTGTTATCCCATAGATAGGGTTTTATAATGTAACACCTTCACCAAGGACACCAATTACATACTGCTTAGGAAGAGCAAGCTAGGTTAAGGATGCGATGAGAGCTTACAAGTAGGTTGCTTAATGAGTATATTTCTATACCCAACCCCTTTCTTTTTCAAGTATTTTAGAGTGCGGGATGAGGTGGATGAGCGTTCAAGAGTTGTATGGTCATAGAGGTCATTTTGGAGCGTTATTTCATCTTCATGTTTGAGTCTTTCGTATTTTCTTTTGCAATTGTATTCCAAATCTATTTGGCTCTTTATAATAAATTTGAACCACACCAATCTTATTATAACTTTTTTATTTAATTTTTTTTTGTTAGTTTTATTTCCATTTAAATTTTATTGATTTTATTCATCTTTTATTTTGGTAATGATAAGACTTTAGGAGTGTACGTGAGGAGTTCCTTTTTTGAACTCTTAAAGGTTCCAAAATTATTGTACCATAACACATCTAAACAAGAATTCATAACAAGCATAAACTGGGTCTTACAACATACATTCTAATTATGATTTTCTAATATGCTCATATCCTATGTAGGGCTTCACGATTACTATAATTTAAATTATACGATACACACATGGATCATAATTAAGGTCTTAATCACATGATCAATATGCTTAGCATACATGTAACATGTTAAAAATTGTTTAGGGGTTCAATATGCTACTTACTTAAATGGTTAACTCCTTTTTTTTTCACAATAAATACACATAATATGGCAATTACTACATATTTCCTTCCATTTATACCAACCTATATTTAACAATTTATATGGTTAATATAGGCCAATACTGATAGAACCAGTCAAAAGGAGTCTATAATATCACATATAATATCACAAGTATGGTTAAGGGAATTTAGGGTTTTAAAGGAAATCAAAGAAAAAATTAATAGACCCAAGCGAGTACAACAGGACTAAGTAAGTTATTTGAATGCGTGATTTGAATGCCCTAATAAGATTTTACAAGGATTTTAATACCATTGCATAAGGTTTTTATGGTAAAAAGAAACCATCATTTTCCTTACTTATAAGAAACTTGTTGAAATTTTAATTCATTATGGAGAATGAATTTCAAAATGCTCCATCAAAATGGGAGAATGAATTTCAAAGTGCTCCATCAAAATGGGTAAATGATTTTTGTAAAAAAAAAATTGATTTTTCTAAACGGTAATAATAAAATATTAAAAAATGACGAAACCTAAAAATACCTCTAAAGTTCAAGATATTTGTAGTGATATGGTCATAAAATCGAGCTACAATGAATAATCTACACGAAATCAATAAAACCTCAAAATCCAATCGTTGGATTAAGCTAAAAATTTAGTATGTTCAAGAAAACTTGAACTACTTTAGATCTAACGGCCAGAAATCAAATCCAATATTGGTAACAATCTTGTCGGAGAAGATATTTTTGGCGTCTTTAAAAATTTTAAAGTTAAAGTCAAGTCACTTCTAGATGATTCAATGTTGGTCAAGACAATAATTATATATATGAAGTTTTGGATAACGTTTTGGGAGAAGAATGAAATGGTGGGAGTTGGTGAAGCATAAGATAATAGCTTTTAGTTTGAGTTTCTCTTTCTCCAAATTTCTTCTAAATTTAAGAGTTATGATTAACCATTTTGCTTCAATCTGGTCCCAAATGAACTCCCTAACAATTTTCATAAGGATTCGAGAGTTGAAAATGACCCAAACATAATTACTCAATTTGAGTTTCCATGGCCAAATGAAGGAAGAGATTTGAAAATTCAATCAAACTAATTTGAACCAATTTTTTGGGCACTCAAGGAAGAAGTTTCATGAAGACCACGAAGAGTGAAGAACTCAGCATTGAAAGAAATCATATAAATGACTATCACCTTAACGAAAGATTGGGTATAATTCAAAATTTGGTCCTTACACACGAGCTCAATTGTAAAGCCTATTCTTTTAGCTTCATGGTAATGAGAGGAAGATTTTTCATGAAGAAATCAAGAGCCGAAGAAATTCCTATCATTCTGCTCAATAACCTCGAGAATCGGCCAAGAATGGCTTGAATGTCAAGAGGAAGAATGGTAAAATTGAGGGCATACATGAAGAATCATAATTCGAAAATGAATTCTGCATCTTTTAGGCATACATTAAGAAAACATCTCGAACTACCGTGCAGACACAAGTATGAAATCAACCACTAACCTTTCCTTGATTCATGAACTTTAAGATCCATGAAAAAATCAAAGTTAAATGATCACAAGATTAGGCTTAAGGAAGCAATTTTTAGAGGTAGCTCGCAATAACGTGCATGCTTCTTTCCCTATTTTGGAGAAGAAGATGATGACATGGCTGGTTCAGTTGAACCCGCCACACAAGCCCAAAATCACATACTTCTTAATCACAAACCTAATCAAATTAGGTTCTCAAGAAATTATTGATGGTTCTAGAAACTAGTTCAAATATGGATCTACACTAGAAAATTTTGAGTAATTCGAATATTAGAAACTTGAGAATGGACGTCTCCAAATCAAAGTCGAGGTAAATAACCAATGGTAGACTTTTATTAAGAAATACTCATAGGAATCTTTGAAATTAAATATAACCTTTAACTCAAGTATGATTTAAAGGAATATTCAAGCAATAAACAAAGAACCATGAGTTAATGACTTAAACCCAACATTTTGTTCGAAAATCATTTAACGTTAAATTAACTTAATGAACAAACTTTTTTGTCCATGAAAATTTAATGCTAAGCATAAATTGAAATATTAAGATGGTAAACTTTATAGTAGCCCATGGTTATTAATAACAAGAAGGCTATCTTTACTCAAGAAGTGCTTAAATGTTAGTCTTTGATTTTTAAGCAATCACGATATTATATCATGTTATGCTTTAGGATAGTCATTGTTTTTTTAGTAACCAGAAGACTACCCTAACCCAGGAGGAGATCAAAATTAGCACTTATTTTTTTCAAGCAACAACCAGGTTGCTATCTCATGATAAACTTTAAACTAGCTCCTGATTTTTAAGTAATTTTGATACTACCTTAAATTAAGATGAGCCTATGGTGAGACCTTGATTTTTAAGTAATCAGGGTCACGTCAAGAACATGTATTAAGTAAGTTTATTGCGTGCCCTAAAGTAGCGCTAAGCCTCGAGTCCTCCAAGATATGAAAACCACTAGGTATCACTTCAGAACCAAGAGCAAGGATGGAGGATAAAGATAAGAACTAATATCAAGAAGCAAAAACCAAGAATAAGAACTAGAACATGGATCAAGATCCAAGTTCTCATGACTGAAAACTGAAAACCTCGTAATTCAGAACCTTAAATTAGAACCAAGGTTAAGAACTCAAAACCGAGGATCAAGATCCTTTGACTATATCATGAGAAGAATTCATAACTCAAGAATAGAACGTAACATAAGGGCCTAAATCCTCAAGTCAGTATTAAGAAAATAACAAGAAAGAGTTTGTTGCCCTGGCATAACTTTGAGATATGATTAAAGTTTTCTCAATTTTTCTCAGGTGACAAGAAGAAGCTGGTCGAGGATGGGTGCGGATCTGGAGCAAGTGCGACACAGAGCCACACCCTATTTTAACTACTTTAATATTTTAAGTTATTTTATTTATCAGGCTAATGTAATCCAACATTAGTTTAGATTTGCAAGTCAAAATTATTTAGGTTTTGTTTTAAACGCGAAAAGTTTTACCATAATATACTTTTTTTCAAGTTTTTAAGATAGTCACGACTTAAGTTAAAAAAATTGAATAATGGCAGACCAGATGAGATGAACCGAGACAAACCAAACTAGAATTGTGTTTTAATACAAAATATTAACCATTTTTTTTTTAACTTTCATCCCCGAAAGTTTTAAACTCAAAAAATAACTCTAGGTACCCGACACTTCTTCTTATTCTCCAGTAGCTTTTTCAACTGGTTAGTTTCTCTTTTAATCGCAAGGTCTTGTAGCTGATAATATGAGCTTGATTGACAACATATTTACGAAGCATCAAGACATGGAACACATTATGTAAGACGTCAAATGTGAGGGTAATGCTAGTTTGTGTGTTACTAGTCTAATTCCTTTCAAAATCTCAAATAGCTCAATGAAACGGTGGTTCGTTTTTCCTCTCTTACTAAATCTTATTATATCTTGAAAAGGTACGACATTTAAGAATACATGAGCCCTTGGAAAATTCCAACTTTGTTATCCTCAAGTATAACTCTTCATTCAACTTCGGGTGTTCAAAATCTTTTTCTTAATTTTCTCTATTGCCTCGTTGTTCATGTGTAACATCTCTAAACCCGGCATTTTTCGATTACGTACTTTTTCTCAAAATGTTGGGGTCTCACACCTAGCGCCCATATAATGCTACAAATTGTGTCATCTGAATGGTCACCTAATAATTAATAAGTGAGCTCTATGAGGCACAAGTGAGTATCCTAACCGCTAGTAAAATCAATTCTCATGCACATAACATAAAACGTATTATTCAATTTCAACTATATTCTCAATGCCTTAGGGAGGCTCTTCCATAATCAAGAAGTAAATTGAACATCCCTATTTGACACAACGGAGACTAGTACGCCATGTAATCATACTACTTCCTTTAGATATATCTATGTCAACCTACCAATTGAATAGGTTGGCTTTCCAGGTATGAAATATGTCGATTTGGTCAACCGTATACCATGCCCCATAATACCGTAAATCATTTTCTTGTTTCAGGTAGCTTGGTAACGAAGTGCATGGGTACATTTTTCGATTTTCATTGAGGCACACTTAGAAGTAGTAGCTGTTGTGCGCCGAAAGCAGAACAAATGTACTCACAACACATATGAACGGAATTACAAAGAGACACCAAGATATTTACATGGTTTGGAGAGAAGAAGTTCCCCTACATCCACAGGTAGCCACCAATCACTGATCAACAAAGTGTTACAAGTGAATACCTCAATATTACACTACCAAAGACGGTCACCAATGTCACTCAAGAAATACAATGTAACACACAAAACTTTCCCAAATCCCGATATCAAATTCCTATATCAAATCCCAATATATAACTAAATCTAATCTAAATAACCAAATCAAATCTAATCCAAATAACCAAATCAAATCAAAACTTATGACAATTTACAACAATCTCCACCTTGTCATGAGATCTCCAACTCAAATCAAAACTTATGACAATTTACAGCAATCTTCACCTTGTCATAAGATCTCCAAGTTGATAACTGAGTTGGTTGCTACCACCTCAAGCCTCAATACGTATGTTGGGAACTCCATCAATCATAGAGAAAGCATATGCTATCGTATCATCAAACCTTGCAGATTTTCGTATTACCCTTCGTGGTCTATTCTTGGTGATAGACTCAGGTTCCTCCACTCTTTCATTTACAAGGCTTTTCTCCTGTTCTAAGACATCAGAGTTATTATCTACCTGATCAATAGGTTATTCAGTAGAAGCAACCATATCAAGAGATAACACCACTTTCTTGACCTGCTTCAATGCCTCGTCATTATTTTCAATTTTCTGCAAAAACATTCCAAACTCATCGAATGTCACATCTCGACTATTAACAATCTTACTTGTTTTTGGACACCATAACCTATAGCCATTCACGCCTTTGCTAAAGCCCATAAACTTGGATTTTTTTGCTCTAGAATCCAGCTTTGAGTCTGTCACATGATAATAAGTAGGACACCCAAACACATGCAATTTATCATAATCACTAACAGGAGTACCCGACCATACCTCAAGCGGAGTTTTCCCACCATTTCCAGAAACAGGTAAACGATTCACCAAGTGAACTGCATAACTAAGAGCCTCAGCCCAAAAAGCCTTACTCAATCCTACTTGAGACAATATGCATCGAACTTTCTCTATTAATGTCTGGTTCATTCTCTCAGCAACAACATTTTGTTGTGGCCTACCAGAAACAGTGAAGTGTCGAACTATCCCTTCATTTCGGCATACTTTAAGAAATGGATCATGAGTACTCCACAGTTGTCTGATCTCAACTTTTTTATTTTCCTGTCCGTCTGATTCTCTACCATCTTCTTTCACTCTAGGAAGATTTGGAGAACCTCGTTTTTGTGCCTCATGGGATACATCCAAACTCTCCTCCAGTAGTCATCAATAAAGGTGACAAACTATCTCTTTTCTCCCAATGAGACATTCTTCGTGGGGCACCAAACATCAGTGTGAACATAGTCCAAAATGCCCTTTGTTTGATGTATAACTGTGCAAAACTTCACATTTTTTTGTTTACCAAATATACAATGTTCACAGAAATTAATTTTACCTGTTGTGGCACCCTTAAGAACTCCTTGGTTTACCAATGTGTGAAGTGCCTTCTCACCAGCATGCCCAAGTTTCATGTGCCATAATTTCGATATGTCTTGTTCTTTCGAACTTGCCACAGCAGCATGCTCAATTATTGTAGTTTCGTTGAGGTATTATATGCTACCTCTTCTAGTTCCTTTAATTGCCATCAAAGCTCTACGAGCTACTTTCAAATTCTCTCCTTCCAAAATGATGTGATAACCACTCGCATCCAAAACACCAAGGGAAATCAAATTTTTCTTCAAGTCAGGGACATACCTCACATTATTAAGTTTTCGTATAACCCCATCAAAAATCTTGATTTGTACTGAGCCGATTCCCGTCATCTTGCAAGTACTATCATTGCCCATATAGACAACTCCATCATTGAACTCTTTGAAGTCCAAAAACATCTCTCTGTTGGAACACATGTGATAGGAGCACCTAGAATCAAAAATCTATTCATTGGTTTGGCTGACTGATAAGGAGATCGTCAAGGCATTATCTGTATCAGTGTCGTCATCTCTAATCACATTGGACTTCGACCCTTTCTCTTTTAAGATTGGGCAATCTTTCTTCCAATGGCCTTTCTGTCGACAATATGCACACTCATTTTTATCAAGTTTTCTCCAATTTCCATATCTATCTCTCGACTTTGATCGGGACTCTCCACATTCGCTCCTTTTCCAAGTAGAAGTCCTTTTATGAGCAGTGAGAACATTTGAGCTAGAATCTTGATATGCCTCATTATTCATCAAGGCATTTGAAACATCTTCAAAATCAATATCATAGGCTCCATGCAGTAGAGTGGTTACTAAAAACTCGTAGGACTCCGACAAAGAATTTTATAACAACAACGCCTTGTCTTCGTCATCAATCTTAACATCAAGATTGAGCAAATCAGTGATGATTTTATTAAAATCATCAAAATGCTCAGCCATTAAAGATACCATTCTTGTAGTCAAAACGAAAGAGTTTCTTCTTCAAATAGAGTTTATTTTCCACACTCTTTTGCATATATTTCGCCTCAAGCTTGTCCCATAAATCTTTTGCCATGGTCACCTTCATAAATGGATGTTTCTAATCCTTGCCAAGACAGGATCAAATAATTTTGCAAGCTTGCCGATTTAATTTCGTCCATTCAGCTTCTGTCATGTCTTCAGGCATCACCTCTTGGAGAGAAGCATCAAGATCTTGCATGACCAGCAAATCGCTAACTTCGCCTTGCCAAACACCAAAATTATTGGTTCCATCAAATTTCTCTACTTCGAGATTAGAACTCAAAAATCTCGATCCACGCCGTGATTTAATTCTAGATGATTCTGCCATTTTTAAGAAAATAAGCACGATTGTGAGCATGTCTAGTCGCCGATGAGGCCAAAACTTTCACAATACCCCAAATACCGCAATCAGGCTATGATACCACTTGTTGTGTGCCGAAAGCGGAACAAATGTACTCACAACACCAATGAACGAAAACAAAGAGACACCAAGATATTTACGTTGTTCGGAGAGAAGAAGTTCCCCTATATCCACGGGTAGCAACCAATCACTAATCAACAAAGTGTTACAAGTGAATACCTCAATATCACAGTACAAAGACTCTCACCAATGTCACTCAAGAAATACAAGGTGACACACAAAACTTTTCCAAATCTCGATATATAACTAAATATGGTATGACTAAATCTAATCCAAATAACCAAATTAAATCTAATCCAAATAACCAAATCAAATCTAATCCAAATAACAAATCAAATCTAATCCAAATAACCAAATCAAATCAAAATTTATGACAATTTACAACAATAGCCATCTAGGAGGCTTCTGCTTTAATACCTAGACTTATTGAAAAGTTAGGCACTTACTCATGTATTTTGCAATATTTTATTCATCCCAGGCAACCATTAGCATGTCTTCGAATCCTGATACATCTTTGTAGCTCCTAGATGAATCTTATAGGTTTTCTCATGGGCTTCATATTGAACTTCCCTTTTGATCTCATTATCATTAAGGACACATACGGTTTTGCCACCCCAAGTCTCAGCTCATTCAGACTCTTGTTGGCTTATAACCTTAGTAAATAAATGATCTTCTCTCTAAGCTATAGTGACTTTCTACTTTAGAGTCGAATGAATTATCATCTAAGTTAGCTGGGTCATCCTTGCCTGACCGTAATCGCTATTTAAGCTAGTTTAAAATGTACTAGATTCTCGTCTATCTATTAAGCACTACTGATGAATGAGTCATTTCACAACTTAGAGTTTCAGTGATTGTCAGGGTGGTGTATAATATTTATTTCATAATTCTTCACCAACTCAAACCATCTTCGTTGCCACATATTTAATGCCTTTTGTATAAATAGATACTTTAGACTCTTGTGATCTATATACACTTGTATGTTTTCACAATACCTCCATATCTTCAGAGAAAACACCATAACAACTAACTCTTGGTTTTGCACTAGATAACTACGTTCATAGTCCTTCAGTTGTCGAGACACAAAGACAATGACGTTTCTGTTCTACACGAGTACACAGTTCAAACCTCTCTTCGAAGCATTACTTTAAATCACAAAATTCTTAGTACAATTAGGTATAGTGAGTACTGGTGCCATCACCAACCACTTCTCGAGTTCCTCAAAACTCTCTTAACATGCTTGATTCCACTTAAAAGTCTTCCCCCTCTTAGTCAACTTAGTTATCTCCATTGCGATTTGTGAATAGTCTTGAATAAATTCCTTGCAATATTCAGTCAGATCAAGAAAACTTCTCACTTTTAACATCATGGTTGGACAATACCAACCTTTAACTACCTCGACCTACACCGATCTATAACAATGAAATCATTAGACGATGGGCAATAAATTCAAAAATTAAGTGAAACTTGAAATTTGACACGAGCAGGCGCAAACCCTTGAGTTTGTGAACCCAATGGGATGTGAAGAAATACATTTTGTTTTCAAATTTGTTGGATTGGAGTGAATTTGTTTATTCATTGAGTTGAACTAAGTGACAAATTAATTAGATTTTGGGTTTAACTTTGAATACTCAACCTTGAAAAAAAAAAAAAAAAAAAGAAACAATCAAAGAGAATATTTTATCTAGAAATCCAAAATTATTAATAAACATCCGACAAATAACGGGATGATAGTGACCATTTAAAACGGTAGTTAAATGCTACCTACCACTGCCTCTTATTTTTTTCTTTTTATTTTTACCAGTGTTAAAAATTAGTTGAAAAGTCAAAAATGTGAGTTTCTATTTTAAAATATTTTAAGGATTTTATACAAAAAAATAATTAATAATCCCTAATCCTCTTAATAATTATTTTTTTATTATTTTTTTATCAACAATGTCTAATATCCCATTTTAATTAAAAATATTTATTAATTAATTTAATTTGTTTGAATTGTGTTTTTCAAGAACAATCAAATCAGATCCTTTTCATTCTTTGGTCACAGCCCTTGGCCAACAAGATTTAAAACACAGGACAATGTGTTTTGAATGAATTAGAAAATTTGGACCATTACTCCTTGCTAAATTATTATCTATAAATGGTTGAACTTACAAATTTTGTATTTAATCTAAGGTCGCTATTGAATACATATCATGAATATTGAATGCGGAAATAATTCATTTGAACTTTCATTGAACATAACTTTTATCTTAATATAATCATGGATTTACGTGTTTGAAAAAATCTTTAAAACGACACCAAAAAGTACTAAATAAAATAAATGAATGATTAAATTAAAAACATCCTATTCTAATCTAAGTCTAAAAAAAATAAATGCGACTACCCTACATATGTGTCATGATCTCGAGTTGCGATGTCGTCGTCTGTTACAGAGATATAACTTGTCATAACTTGAAATAGAAGTAGCACGTGGCTTAAATATTTCAAGATGATGTTTAATATTCAACTTTGGACCGATCAAAAAGAAATAAGAAAAGTTGAGAGATAACCAAGTATGAACGTGCGATGAGAGGCTATGCAAAGAATGATTCAAGCGCGTGTGTAAGCCGGAGTCAAAGGCTTTCCAATTCAATAAACAAGTTGGTTTGGTAGGAAAATTAAAGGGTAGGACTGAAATTTCATTCAACTCATATAGAAGGAGAAGCAATGAATGAAAAGAACCAAGCAGACCCTTATTGATGATGAAGAGAGGTTCTACTCCTTTCTTTTTACTAATCTTCAACTTTCTCTTCCAAATTGCCATCTCCATTACAAGGTTTCTAGGGTTCCATGTTAACACGATATCATTACCGTCTGAAGATACCCACCTCGATGGCTCACATCTGCCTCCCATGGAGGTCGACCAGCCCGTTGACGAATTGGTGCGCTTTCTTCTTTCAAAGGGGGCGCTAGAAATTTTTTTAACGAGTCAAATCCTTAACTTCTAATGTTTTATATGATATGTTTATTGGATTTTTTGATTTTATAGGGGCAAGAAGAAAGTTCGTTGGTCAAACGTACTCCTCCACCGCCGCCGCCGAGCAACGGCTGCGGTGGTCAGACAAACTGATCACCGGTGGGCGGCGTTTTGTGATTTATTACGTGGGTGGATTAGTGTAAAACCATTTGGATAGAGAAGTCAAAATTCATGTAATTTAAATAAAAATAACAAAAATATGCACCTATTTTAGAATGAACAATGTGAGTGTTGCCTTTCGTCTTTTTACACAACATGAATGTGACACTTCTAAGTTGTGTTTCGAAAGTACATCACAAAGACTGTTTTGTAATACTCATAAGTTAATCCAAGTAAGTTTAAGATGTCCGAATAAGATTTAAGGAAATCAAGAAATGGATTAAGAGACCCAAGAAAAGTTAAAAGGGCTCGAAGAAGAAAATTTCAATGCCCTAACAAGATAAACTTTGGATAAGGTTTAGAAACGAAAAAGTAAGCAAAAAAAAAGACATAAATGGGCATTTTTTCGAATTTTAGGTAATTTATTGGATTTGTAATTTCTTATGGAGAAGGAATTCAGATCCAGAAGAAAAAAAGTACCAAAAAGGGTGAATTTTTAGATAAATTATGGATTTGGTTGAAAAATAAAATAAAATAATATAAAAGGGAAAATTACCAAAAATATTCTTGAAGTTAAAGATAATTACAAAAATACCTTTACTATGAAAATATCGGCAACATATTTGGCTAGCCGTATCATCAAATACAATCATTTGATCGAGCAAAAAATTTATTATTCAAGAAAACACTAAGTTCATTCCATTCAATGGCCAGAATTCAAAACCAATATCGACAATATCGTCGTTGAATAAGATATTTTTTATGGACATTTTAGAAATTTCAAGTTCAAATTCAAGTAGGTTGTAGAGGTTCAATATCACTCAAGACTCCTAGATTTTGGAGCTAGGAAGATTCTGGTAAGATTTTGGAACAAGAATGGAGCTATGAAAGTTCCTTATGCTCTAGAAATAAACTCCTGGATTATGAGCTTTCATGGGACACGTTATGACTTCGTGATACTCTGAATGGTTCATGCATGTTACTATGACGAGTTCATAATGTAGGTAATTTGAGTAGGACTTAAAGAAAAGGAAAGGCCAACACAAGCCTTAAATCAATTTTGACAAGAAGAATGCTAGGTACCACACAAGAGTAAAGGACAAAGGTCCTCGAACTCAGAAACTCAAGAAACCCTTAAACCTCTCATGGTGGAGCATCATGACTAAGACTACATTGCTTGGAACATAAGAAGCCTTGGATGTATATTTTTATATTGCATCGTTTGGAACGTAAAAAGTATGATTAAGATTATGCCACATGTCAGATGGCATTCAGACTATGTCGCTTAGAATGTAAGAAACTTTGGCATAGACTTTTAGATTGTGTCGCTTGGAACATAAGAAACCTTAGAAGTAGGTTTCAGATTACATCGCTTGGAGCGTTAGAAGCCTTGAATATAGGTTTCGAACTATATCATAGGAAATGTATGAAGCCCTGGATACATGTTCAGACTATGCCTCTTAGAATGCATGAAGCGTTGGACGTAGTGTAACAACCCTAAATTTCCACATACTCAGAGTCGCTACTGACGTCTCATGCTCATCTTTAATGTGAAAATATAACTCTTAAATTGAACATCATCGATTACATGAACTTCGAAAACGCTTAAAGAAATTTTTTCTCTGAAAAAAACCATGGTCTTACGTGTTTAAATACGAAGTACTGAAATTTAGAGAAAATAAAAACAAACACAAAAAAATTAAAACAATGAAATGCAAAACAACCTATTCTAAAAGAGGTCTAAGTATTGTCTTTATTTTTCTTAGTTATCTAAAAATCAAATAAACAACCAATTATATGGTTTTGCTTGTCAAGTTAGAAAAATTAATATCTCAAATTTTGGAGAAAAAAACTTTTTTTAAAAAATTTGATTTTTGTCCTATCTCAATTTCAAAATCGATGCAAGCAAAAATTTCTATAAAAATTTAGTGGACAAGTATTTGAATTTGAAAAAATGTAAGTGAGAGGAGCCATCACCAATGAGTTTTTATCCATCTTTCCTCTTCTAGATTTGCTTTAATTTTTTTTTGGCTTATAATCTTCCTCAGGATGCCCATTGTTTTGTGTTATTTTATAAAGATCCCATTATGAACTCTTCACAAGAATGTTATGGAAAAGTGGTCAAGAAGTGGTCTATGGTCTCGTTTGTCTCCATATTGGTCTAAATGCTGAAAATTCCTTAGGTCCCTCAAGTATGTATCCGCGTGTTGCAATTGCTGCACTGGTGGTTGGCGATGTGGTTCCATCTAGTTATATTGTCATTTTTGTCCTACTACGATTGTCGGTGTTGTTGGCCCTCGGAGTTCTCGGGCTTTAGCTTCCTCAATAGCCTTAGCTGCTGTTTGGACACTAGCCTAGGTGGTAAGGGCCATGACCTCAATTGTACTATAGATATCCTCGGCCAATGTTAGGACAAACTTTTGAGCCAACTTCATCTTTGTGTCAACTAGTTGAGCAGTAAACTACTTTAATCTTATAAATTCAATTTTATAGGTAGTGAGAGTGCAACTATTCTGTGTTAAATGGGTTAATTCCTTTTACTTTGGAAGTCCAGTTGCATCTGGGTAATATTCTTCCGCTAAAATATCCCTAAACTAAGAGTAGTAAATTAAATCTCTATCGGAAGCAAGGATTGCTACTTTTGTTGGCTCAATGAGTATAAAATGGCAGTAAAATTTGTCCCAAAACCAAACAAGAAGTAATATACAAATATATTTATGCACAAAATAAGAAAATGACACAAAATATTTAAAACAAAAAAGGTTGGAGATGACAAGTAAGACTTGTCTATGGCATTTTGTCAGTGTCCTCCATTATTAACCAACTCCTTGTACCAGAAAAATATGGAAAATGTGGATTGAGTATAAAGACTAAGTAGCCTATCAGTAGAATCTTAATTGTGTCCTTTCAGTGTGCTTGGGTACCGTACTCTTTCTTAACATGTTTTTATTCTTGTTCTTAAAACTTAGGCCCTTAAGTTTTTTTCTGGGTCCTTTCCTTAGTTCTTTTGTTCCCTATGATACTTCTCTAGAATTTAAGGTACAACCATGAATCTGATAACTCATCCAAGAACTTAGGATTCATATGTTTCTGAAATCCTTCATCGGCTTCTTACTTTTAACTTTTAAAGTGATGTAGTCTAATTCATGTTAGGACACGGTTATAAAATATAACTCTCGCAGGGAAACTCCATGTACTTAACAGGCACACACCTTAACCACTCAACCAAATCAACAACCTTTGATGGATGATAGATGGCGGGAGCATACAAGAGTTGTGTAGCTGCCAGGACTATTAAATTTGTATCATTGTCACTGCTTTAAATTTTAATAGGGTTTCAAAGTAGGGTATTTATTTGTAAACATTTTATAACCTCCATGGACACCTATTGTATGTTTCAAATTCTTAATGTATATTTATATTTCTAATTTTTTGAATTACTTTTGACTCATCTATTTTAAAAAGGAATAATTTTATCACCGTTTTACCCTCAAGTCTATGTAGCGATTCGTGATTCGAAGTCTCAAAAAATGGATCGATACAAAATGAGAAAATGAGGCTTCATTCTTCAAGTTCTGAAATCAACATTTATAAGAGAAGTACTTATCTACTTTTTCTTATTGAAGAATGAGTTAATTTTATCTCCCAAGACAAAGTTTTTGTATCCTATTTGATCAAATTCCCAAAATTGTAGGCATATTGAATCCACTACAAAATCATTACCATGCAACAAATCAAAAGAGAAGCTCTCATAGTCAACAGAGCATAACTTACTCAGGGTTAAGATTGTGTTACATACGATGATATTGTGAAATATTAATATGCTCTAGCGTACCCTTCATAGCCTACAAAGTAGCAAAGTTTCAAGGATAGTGAGACTTTTTTCCTTGTATCCAAATGGAGACTTTCTACCCTTGATTGAATGTTGCTATTAAACAATTAGTGGATGATTTAGCCAATAGAGTTATTTTATCAAAGACGTACGATGAATCTTATGAAATTCTAGAAAGAATAGCATCTAACAATTGTCAATAGGCTGATGTGAGGAGCAATCCTAGAAAGAACACCTAAGAAGTACTTGAAGTTGATGCTTTGACCTCTATCAATGATCAATTAGCTTTTGTTACTAATATTCTATAAAATCTAGCATTGGTACCATGCTCAATGACTAATGTACCATTCCAGACTGCTACTATAATGAGTCAAACAACAACATCATCTTGTGTATATTATGGAGAAGAACACACTTTTGATCAATGTCCAAGTAATTCGGATTCAATTTTTTATATGGGGTATCAAGTTAGTCAAGGAATCCAGAAAAATAATCTCTTCTCAAACACTTATGACACAGATTATCACCTATAGCAAATTACCCTCACGGTTTTGGATTACAAAATCAATGGTATATGGTCTTCACCAAGCCAACACCTAAGGGAAAGGAACTAACCAAGTTCAACACATACCAAGAACATCACTTTAGGGTCTAATAAAGGAATATATGGCCAAAAAAGATGTTATGATATAGAGTCATCAAGTATCCTTGCAAAATTTGGAATTTGAAGTAGGTCAATTAGCAATTGAGTTACAAAATAGACCTCTTGGAAAGCTGTTAGCAGATACCGAAATGCCAAAAAGGGAAGAAAATGAGCAATGTCAAGCAATAGAATTGAACAGTAAGAAATACCCAACAAGGTAGGTGAAATTAAGAAAATATGCAACGGTCATCCCCTAGAGACAGCTAACATATAGTAGAGAAAGTTGAAAAGTGTTGGATAGAAGACGCATAGCAAAAATTATGCAGAAGTAGTGCAGTCTTCTAACACGCAAACAACAATCAGCAGTGAAAAATAGGGCATAACATACATACCAAAACCTCATTTTCTACAAAGAATAAAACGAAAGAAGGAGGAAGGCCACTTCGAGAAGTTCATTGATATATTTTTTGAAATTCATATAAACATACCATTAGTGAAAGCCTTGAACCAAATGACAAACTATGTCAAATTCTTGAACGATATTCTCACTAATCGAAGAAAATTTTAAGAATTCAAGGTAATATCGTTGAATGAAGAGTGTAGTGCAATACTGAAAAATAAGATCCACTACACTATACATTTGGTGCACTACACTCTTTCTCTTTGAGTGGTATCTTGTTTTTCAATATTGCACTACACTCTTTCATTTAGTGCCACCACCTTAAATTCTTCCAACTTTCTTTTATTGGTGAGCACATCCTTCAAGATTTTTACATAATTTGGCATTTGCTTCAAAGCTTCCATTAATGGTATGTTTATATGAATTTCCTTCAAAATATCTATAAATTTCTCAAAGTGGGCTTCCTCTTTCTTTCTTTTTATTATTTGTAGAAATTTTGGGGTTGGTATGTTCTATTTTCTTGTCTAGTTGTTTGCATTTTAGGAGACTACACAGGTTTTGAATAATTTTTTATGTGCTCTCTCTCTGTATAATAGTTTCTGCATAATTTTTGTTATACTCTTTCCATACAGTAACTTCTTGAGAGTGACTATCATCGTGTTCTTTAATTTTTATTCCCTGCTTGGTATTTCTTTCCCACTTCTGAACTCTATTGCTTGACATTGCTCTTTGCCTTTTCTTTTTTGTGTTTCGGCGTCTGTTGGTAGCTTTCCAAGAGGTCTATCTCGTAATTCAGTTGCTAATTTGTTAAGAATGAGATATAGAAATAGAATTTTAATGGAAAGTATGATCTTCATTAATGTTTATAAAGTTTAAATAGGATATCAACTATCCACTAATACCTAAAACTGAGGGAAAATATATATCTAACTAAATCTTGTAAATAAGATAAAATATATATATCTAACTAAATCTTGTAAATAAGATAAAATATATTGTTAATCAAACCCAAAGATAAAATATACTACTAACAACTCCCAAAAATAAAGAAAAAATATTAACCGATTACGATATCTAACATATACTCTGTAACTAATTATTAAAATATATTCTCCAAATATTATATCTTAATACTCCTCTCAAGTTGGAGAGTGTATGTCAATCACACCCAACTTGTCCTTCAAGAAAGTCAAACTGATGTCTTCCCAAAGCTTTAGTGAAAACATTTGCCAATTGCATTTTAGTCGTAACATAACACGGTTTGATGATTCCAGTTTGTAACTTTTTTCGAACTATATGACAATCTATTTCAACGTGTATCGTACGTTCGTGAAAAACTAGATTGGCTACTATATGTAATGCTGCTTGATTATCACAATATAATAATGCTGGTTCGGACAGTGGAACATTCAAGTCTTGAAGAATGTATCTTAACTAAGTTAACTCTAAACAAGTATTTGTTGTAGCTCGATACTTGGCTTCTGCTGATGATCTGAACACATTAGTTTGTTCTTTAGACTTCCAAGAAATAATTGAATTTCTGAGAAAAATGCAGAACCCAGAAATAGACCGTCTGGAAGTTCGACAACCACCCTAGTCAGAATCGCAATATGCTTGTAATATAAAATTGTTTTCAGATGGTAGTAGAAGTCCTTGACCAGGAGTACCTTTGATGTATCCCAGAACTCAAAGAGTTGCCTCCCAATGGAATTTTCTTGGTTCATGCATAAATTGACTAAGCATACAAACTAAATACACTATGTCAGGCCTAGTAACGGTCAAATATATTAATCTGCCAATCAACCGTCTGTATTTACTTGGATTATTCAACTTCTCTCTTTCAGTTAAAGAAAGTTTCAAATTTTGCTCTATAGGAAATTTTTCTAGACCGGCTCTTGTAAGACTTGTGTCTTGAAGGTTGTCTAGAACATACTTTCTTTCAGACATAAAAATTCCTTTTCTAGACCGAGAAAATTTAATGCCTAGAAAATATTTCAAATTCCCTAAATCTTTGATAAGAAATTTCGTGATTAAACTAATCTTGAGATATTGAATTTCTTTGAGATTATTGTCTGTCAACAGAATATCATCAACATAGATTAGACCTGTAGTGAAAGAAGTACCTTTACACATAGTAAATAAAGAGTAATTTGCTTTGAGTGTAGCCTGAATTTTGTATAGTGGTAGAAAATATGGAGAACTAATTGCGAGAAGCCTATTTTAATCCATAAAGAGATTTATGGAGCCGACATACTGTATTCTCCCCCTGTCGGCGAAGACCTGGTGGTAAAGACATACTGTATTCTCCCCCTGTCGGTGAAGACCTGGTGGTAAAGACATAGACTTCCTTGTCTAGATTACCATGGAGAAAGGCATTTTGAACATCCAACTGATGGGTGAATCATTTTCGAGCAACAACAACAATGAGTAAGCAACGAAGTGCAGTAAATCTTGCTGTAGGAGAAAATGTCTTTGTGAAATGAAATAGAAATGGAATTAGGTGACTGTTCTTCTGTATTCAACTGAAAAACATCAGCCATATTTGCAGATGATCAATATCCACGATTGTTGTGTTGATTGACTTGTCTTGTCCTTCCAGAATTATTTTTCTGTCGACATCGATCTTCTGTATGTTCACTTCTATCACAAAATTTACAGTGATTTGAGACTCATTAATTGTATTACCACTTTTATTGCAGTGTTCACATGATTTGTCCTTGGCTAATTTTGAATATGTTATTTTCTTTTGCACTGCTGATGAGATCGAGAAATTCTCAGTAGGTTCAGAAGTTACCTAATGCTGCATCTCTTCTTGTATAATTAATGAATAGGCTTGCCTCACATTAGGTAATGAAGTCATCATCAATATGTTAGATCTCATCGTTTTGTAAGACTCATTGAGCCCCATAAGCAATTGCATCAACTTGTCTTCTTCGCACTGATCAACATGTATTTGACGTTGATTACGAGTAAATGGTGTGTGGTACGCTTCCAGTTCATCCCAGAGTGCTTTGAGCTTTGTGAAATATGCTGACAGTGTCATGGTTTCTTGTGACATCATCGTTATCGACTTTTGTATCTGAAAAATTGCTGGAGCATTATTTTGTGAAAATTGATCTTGAAGATCAACCCACACTTGATGAGC
This sequence comes from Cucurbita maxima, assembly GCF_002738345.1. NCBI lineage: Eukaryota > Viridiplantae > Streptophyta > Magnoliopsida > Cucurbitales > Cucurbitaceae > Cucurbita > Cucurbita maxima. The sequence continues at coordinate 255,692 of NW_019272091.1, read as the reverse complement.
TATCTTTCCGTGAATAATGCCTTTAGTGATATCTGTTTCAACGAAATGAGTTAACCAAGATATTATCATACCGTTGCATTGATTCTAGAGTTCAAATTCGGTTGAATTTGCATCTTGAGACGGTTCCTCAATTGTGCCATCAATGAAGCCAATTTTCTTTTTGACAATAAGAGCATGCATAACTGATTTACTCTAGGACTTGTAATTTGTTCCATTTAATTTGATTGGAACAAGTGAATATCGTGGCTGATCAGAGTGATGAATATAATAAGGATGTGTTAAATCAACATCCGAAATTTTGAAGCTGGATTTGGATGATTCCTCCATAAAGAAATTTTGATATTTAAGAATACCAAGATCAGTGCTCTGATACCATGTTAAGAATGCGAAATAGAAATAGAATTAGGATCGAAAGTATGATCTTCATTCATGTTTACAACATTTAAATAGGATACAAAGTATCAACTAATACCTAAAACTGGGGAAAATATATATCTAACTAAATCTTGTAAATGAGATAAAATATACTGGTAATCAAATTCAAGATAAAATATACTTCCAACAACTCCCAAAAATAAAGAAAAAAATATTAACTTATTTCGGATATCTAACATATACTCTATAACTAATTACTAAAATATATTCTCTAAATATCATATCCTACTTGAATTTCAAAATTTTGCTACGATGCCTGACTTTGTATCACAACGTCATTTTTGACCATATATTCTTTTATTAGGCTCTCAAGAGATGTTCCCGGTGTGTGTTGAGCTTGACTAGTTCCTTTCCCTTGGGTGGTGGCTTGTTGAGGATCATATGCCAATTGATTTTGTAATCCAAAACCCATGAGGGTAATTTGCTTTAGGTAGCATTTGTTTGTTTTATGAGCTTTGTCCCTTCCATTAGAAATTTGGATGGTTTCTCCCCCCGGATTATAAGTATTTGAGAAGGTATTATTTTTCAGGTTATCTTGACTAGCTTGATTCCCCACATAAAAATTTGAGGCCAGATTTCTTAGACATTGATCAAAAGTGTGTTTGTCTTCACAATATATAGAAGATTCAGTTGTTGTCTGGGTCATTACTACAGCAACTTGGACTTGTCTTTGGTCACTGAGTCTTGTCCCAATGCTATATTTTGTAGGATATTAGTCATCAAGGCTAATTGAGCGTTGATAAAAGATAAAGCCTCAACTTCAAGTACTCCTTTGGTCTTCTTTCCTGGATTGCTCCTCACATCAGCCCATTGACAATTATTAGATGTTATTCTTTCTAGGATCTCATATGCTTTATTGCTTATCTTTGACAAAATAGCTCCATTGGAAGAACCATCCACCACTTGTTTACTAGCAATATTCAATCCAATGTAGAAATTCTCCATTTGTAATAAAATGAGGTAATTCAGGGTGAGGACACTTTCTAAGCATTTCCTTGAATCTTTCCCAAGCTTCACTTAATGTCTCATCTTCAAATGTTTGAAAAGCAACAATCTCATTTCTGAACCTTGCATTTCTAGTGGTTGGAAAATACTTGATCAAAACTTTTTCTGTTGGATTATTCCAAGAGTCAATCGTTCTCGATGCTAAAGTATTCAACCATGACTTAGAACCATTCCTCAAAGAATAAGGAATAAACTCAATCTAATCACATTTTGGTCGACTCCTTGGAATCTAAAGGAGTCACTAACTCCAAAAAATGACTTTAGATGTAGGTGTGGATCTTATGACGGTCGTCGATGAAATTTTCCAATGGTTTGCAACATCTGAAACATCAAGAAATTTATCTCAAAATGTTTGCCTGCATTCCAAGTCTAATAATGCATGGATCTCTTCCAAAGCTAGCTGTGCATATGCTCAAATTATTCTTTCTCTGTCGTCTACTAAAAATAGCATTACTAGTAGTTGGGCTCTAATTTCTATTTGTTGTCCACTCTCTTTTACCATTTCCATTTGCTCCCTCAACCTTCGCCTTAAGGTCCTCTCTATTTAGGGATCAAAAATAAATTTCGTAGGTGGGTTCATACACAGAATTCTGCACCAGTAGAAAACTAAACTTACTATAGTATCTTTTTTGCTTCAACTCACGAAAATCTACAAGTAAAATAACAAAATTAGGTTTCCGAGTAACGACGCCATAAACTTGATCGTTATGGGTGTATATAATAATATGATGTCAAATTCACAAGAATAAGTGCAAGTATACACTATAACAAGTAGCAAGTAATAAGTAAATTATTACGTCTCTTGTTACTTTTTATAATTATTTATTATCATTAAGGTCATGAGATAAAAAGTGGTCGTGGGAACATAATGTTATATAAACGAAGGTAATTTGTTTGAAGATCCATCACTGCTAAATAGTTTTACACCAAATGCTAAAATATTTCTTTGAGATTTGTTGTAGATGGAAGAAAAAACTTAAAATGGAAAAAAAAAGAAAGGAAATGTCTGAAATAAAAAAATTGCTTCCTAGATTGCAGAAAAGAAAGATAAGTAAGTAAAAAAAAAATCTACCCATCTATTTCATTTTGATTTGAACTACTTAGAAACACTTGCACCCATTACTACTTAGTTATTTTGTTGTCTATACATGAAGTCATGGTTATTTTATTCATGCATGTGTCATGATAGTTTTTTTGTCGGAACTAATTAGGCATATAGATCAAGCACTGAACCCATTATGTATAGCAATTGTTATTTTGAGCAAGAGTTAGTAGTCGTGGGCATACTACCCAAAGTAAAATTTTTTAGTATGATAAAGAATTAATGAAACGAGATGTGTGTTTCCTTAAAAGATATAACTAAAAAAAATGAAATTAAAACCCAAATCCAAAGGAGTCTTCATCAAGTGCAAGATGAGGATCCAATATATTATAATCCATCTTTGTCACCAAAAAAATTTCATTATTCATTCAACCTTAAACCATTTTCCCAACAAAAAGAATAACCAAGAACTTCCACACCTCAAGTTACTTTCAAGAATTATTCCACACCAACACCAATGTTCATTGAGGATAATGACTAGTTTAAGTTTTGATGTATTAAAACAATTCTATCACCCTACACAAAATAATAGAAAAAATAGAATATATCCAAACCCTAGACCATTCCTCTTCAATCCTAAAGCTTGAACTCTAAATGCTATGAAGAAAAAACGAAAACAAATAAATTACTCCAATTGCTCGTTGTCAAACAATTGGCATTGCCAATAGAGGTGTAGGTAGTGGGAATGTAAAAAAAAAAAAAAAAAAAAAAAAAANAAAAAAAAAGAAAAAAGAAAAAAAGAAAGTTATCCTTATTATTCAATTGAGTTGCATCACAAGTTTAGTCATACTGAAAACTTAAGGATGCTAGCAAGAGAGGTGAGCTCACAGTGAATGAGTGTTAACCTATATAGTTATCCTTAAAGACTTAGATGATTTGCACCACAAATGGAGGCGCCCAGAGAATAGAGGATGACATGAAGGATTCTTGGGAGAAATAAATTATGATGTCAAGTCACAAAAGCAAAGGTAAAGAAAATGAAAGTCGTCCTAGAAGTATTTTGAGTAACATTGTGGAAGTGTTGAATGTATTATTTTTCTTGTTAAACTTGTAACGGTACGTTGAAATGTGGGGACAAATTGAGTGGAAGAATAACTTTGCTACCACACGAAAAAAAAATGAAGGCACATGATTAACTTGTGAAATATTAATCTTCTCTAATCATCCCTCCAAAGCCTACAAAGTAGCAAAATATGTTTAAAGAAATGAATAAGCGGCACTTTGTGTAGTGACCCTACTTTTCCTTTAAAAAATAAAATTATAACATGCATGAAATGCCTAATATGTAAAAAAAAAAAAAAAAAAAAATAAAAAAAAATAAAAAAATAATAATAATAATAATAAAAAAATGTTGTCATGGACTAAAAAGTTCGTAAAATTAATTTAAACTAACAATTGATTCAATAAAACAACAATATCAAAATCAAACAGAAAATAAAATCAAACGCCCTGATCTAACCTAAGAACTACAACATATAATGCAAATGCGACTACTCTAACTTTATTTCCATGACCTCTACACTGATTTTGCCATTTGTACATGGGTTTGTTGCCAATAACGGGAAAAAAGTAGCATAATTCAACATGAATTAAATACATGCATCTGTATGGTGGAAGCTTAAGGCATACAAGCAACACCCAGACAATTCACCCAATACGCTCATAACAATCGATTTACCTAGTTTCATTCATGAAAAGCTAATCGGGCAAACACAAGTCAAACGGACGGAAACAAAGACTCACACGCTCCCATGCCTCGTCACACGTCGTCAAGCGCCGCCACGCATCGAGAGTATGTTTACTCACGAGTTTCACGCGCGTGCTTTCTACGTAGTCGTGGTCCAGGCATTTTGGTTCGGGTCGGTTCGGGTTGCGGGTTTGCTGGAGTTGCCGCATGTCGATGGTTGTATCGAATTGAGTCGCCTCGCTCTGTGTGTGATGTGAATCTCCATGCATCGAGTTACTCGTATCACTTTTTCGCCGACACGCTCCTCCTCACACCGGTTGACACATGACTCGCTGGAAAATTCTCTCTCCTCTATCCTAGAAATCGGCTGAGATCTTCGCCTTCCGATTAGAATTTCTGGCTCGTTTTCTCCATGAGTCTTGTGGAAAATCCCCTCTAAATGAACATATCATAATTTTAGCCCTTGATTCACTCCTAGATCTGAGAAAAGTGATCAAGATCGTGGCTAGAGACGACTTTCATAGTGGTCTGATGAGATTTTTGGCGACAGTTTTCTTACTTTTACTCCTAAATTTTCTCTCCCTATGTTTTTTCTTCTTTTGCACTATGGTTTTGACGACGGCTATTATGGTTGGAGGGGCAAATTTACCTATTTTTCCACGATTTTAGTCCTATTATTTTTTTATTTTTATCTATATATATATTAAATATTTGGGTGAAGTTAACTTTGAACACTCTGCAAAGTTTTATCATTTCTTTACACTACATAACAAAGGCCTTCATTTCCTCCTACCCTACATATATTTTATTATTTCTTCTTTAGCTTTGTTTAAATTTATATGACTATCGTGATTCTTTTCTCATTTATTGTTTTAAAACCATAAAATCTATAAAAAATGTATGATTTCCTCTAATGAACTATATTTTCAGATGGATCACTATCCTACCACATTCTTTTTAATCAAAAGCGATTTGATTAGGGAAAATGTTTGAAAATGTGTAAGCCAATTCATTCAAAATTCATCGGCCCCATTTCAATTATTTAATTTTATGTAAGTTAAAACTTAAATAGAATTATATAAGCCTTGAGAAATTGAAACCTTCCAAAAGGGTTCGCCTTAGATTTAGGGTACATTTGAGAGTGGTCCAAACTGATTTTTACACCATGCATATTTGCACTGCTATGTTGATATCATGCCACCAATTTTTGTTAAACTAGGACCAAATTGTTTCTATGTATTCTAATATTTTTTTACTATTATTAGAGGTAGATGAGTTGGGTTTGACCTTTTAAATTCACACCAAATTTCAAGATAGTTGGATTGGTAACCCAAGTCACCACAAATTCTTTGGCACCCAACTTAACCTAGCACTCTATTTATGAATTAGGTTGTGTGACTAGTTACTATGATTGGTTGATTGATCGTGTGATTGAGAGTGAGAGCTGGAATAGCATGCAACTGTAAGCAACGAGCGGTGGCAGGAGGCAGCTTCGGATGAGAAAGATCGAGGGTAGCAACAATGTTGAAAGAATAAATAGAAAACCCAAAAGTGGAAGGTTGAAGCTCAAAGTATTGGACCCGGTTCGATTCGGGTTGACCCAAATTTTTTCTTCTTTGAGCTAGAAAACCAAACCAAACCAAACCAATATGTTTCTAGAAAAAATAACCCAACCCAACTAAATATTCTATGTAACCCAATTTTGAGTTAGTTTAGTTGGATTTTTCAAGTTTTTCGAGTTTTTAGGTTTTCTATACAGCCTTAATCAATATGTTTAAGCCAATATAGAGGTATTGATAAGATGATAATTGATATCATATCTCGTTTGTTTTTGTTGGATTCAATTTTTGGATTNTTTATTGCAGGTAACACAAATGAAGCAAATGACACTGTTTAGGAGCATGGGTGTAAGGCGGGTAAATTTTTCTCTTTAAATAAAACCATTAAAATTTAAAACATAATTTACATTATACCAAAATAGTGTGCACGCATTACTAATTTAAAATACGACATAATGGTTAAATCACAAAATTAGAAACAAACACAAAATATTTTAAAACAAAAGGGTTGAGGATGACGGGTGAGGTTAGTCTATGGCACATGCTCCAGAGTCCACTCCTGACCTCGACCAGCTCCTTATCACCTGGAAAAAATGGAGAATAAGGAATGAGTAGAAGACTCAGTAAGTAGCCTACTTGTAAGCTCTTAATCGTGTCCTTGATATGCTAGGGTACCACTTTCTTTGTTCTTGTCTTGTTCTTGTTTCTGTTTTTGTTGTAAGTATTTAGGCCCTCTAATTCTTGTTCTTTACTTGAGATTCTTATCTTGATCTTTCTTAAGGACCTTGGTCCTTAAATTTTAAAACCTTGGTTTTCCTTTAAGGGCCTTAGTACTATGGTTTTTTATTCTTTGTTCTTGTCTTTAGAACTAGGATCTTGATCCATGTTCTAGTCCTTGATCTTTCTCTTGTTCTTGGTACTTTTTAGGCTATTGTTCTGTTCTTGATTTGTTCTCCAAGACACTCCCACTAGGATTTACGGCACTAGACATGCACCTGACAATCCTGTGTCCAAGGATTCATGCGTTCCAAGCAACACAACCTTAACCTACGTCCAAGGCTTCATGCATTCCAAGTGACATAGTCTTACAGCATCTTAAGGCTTGCCATTCGATATGGTCTTCTTAACCTATGGCCAAGGTTTCATGCATTCCAAGCGATGTAGCCTTAATACTACATCAAGGGCTTGCCCTGTAATACAGTCTGCTTAACCTATGCCCAAGGCTTCATGCATTCCAAGCGGAATAGTTTAAAAACCTAGATCCAAGGCTTCTTACTTTCCAAGCGATGTAGTCTTAATACTGCATCAAGGGCTTGCCCTATAATATAGTCTGCTTACCTACGCTCAAGACTTCATGTGTTCCAAGCAGCATAGTCTAAGTCATGAGCATGCTGTACCGTGGAAGGTCTTAGGAGGTTCTTGATTTGTGGCTAAGGTAACTTGCTCTCTTCTTGTTCCTCCGTGACCTTAGACTACTCCCCTTGATAGACCATAAAGGTCACTAGCTCGGAGGTCATCTAGGTCATGAACCGTTGGTAGATATCCTTAGGGGCATTATGGGCTTGTAAACTTTCACCAAACTATCAAACATCATAAAATGTGATCTACTTCAGAGTTTCATAGCATTTGAAGGTCATGTAGGTCATGAACCGTTGGTAGACATCCTTAGGGGCATTATGGTCATTTTGCACCGTTTCTTGGTTTAACTACTTATTCTTATCCAATGACCACCAAACTTCATATATAATCTCAACATGCTATAATATGTTCAGCATTAAAATTTCATAGGCAGCGGAGTTCATCTAGTGGGTTATTCTAACGTTACCTAATTACCGAGCAATTTGATCAGTTTAGGGTCTTAACTCATAGTTCTTTGAGTTTTTCTTTGATCTAACCTTAGATCATACTTGACTTAGAGTTCATATGAAAATCCAAGAGATTCCTGCAAGTATTTCATAAAAAAAAGGTCCAAGGTAAGAACCCAAGTCAAGAACAAGAACTAAAGGGCCAAAGTACTTACCACAAGAACAAGAACAAGAAAAAGAAAATAAAGAATGTGGTACCTGAGCATATCAAAGACAAGATTAAGAGCCTCCAAGTAGACAACATACTGAATCTTGTACTCATTCCTTATTCTCCATTTTTTTCAAGTAATAAGAAACTGGTTGAGGTCGGGAGCGAACTATAGAGCAATTGCCATAGACAAATCTCACCCGTCGTCCTCAACCTCTTTGTTTTAAAATGTTTTGTGTCTGTTTCTTATTTTGTTTTTAAACTGTTTGTCTTGTTTTAATTTCTCACGTATGAACACTATTTTGTTTTATTGAATGCTATGTTTTAAATACCATTTGTTTTATTTTGCGGAAAATTTAACCATTTTTTGTAGAGTCTAGAATCAACTTGGTCTTTTACCAATACAAACCTATTTGGTTAGGACAAAGATTTGAGGTTTGGGTTTCCAGTCCACCGAGGCTGAGGGTTTGATTTTGACTCGGATTTTGAGCCTCGAGCTTGGACATGAATAGATTCAATTGATCTCACCTTTTCTTTTGCGTTTCTTCGTATTGTTTACCCAATTATCAATAGATTTTTGCCAATTTTGATTTGTCAGTGCCTTTAAATTTCTAAGCATTAATCTTATTTTCATGTTTAATTTTTCTATTATTATCTATATTTTTTTCTAATGCTAAAATCAAAAGAATTATTAAATATTGAGATAAATATGTGAAAAGTTTGATATTAAATTTCTAGAGCTCACAGTTAATTTTTGACACTTCATTTTCTAGAGTTTTGGCCCTCGGAGTTCTCGAACTTTAGCTTCCCCAATAGCCTTAGTTGTTGTCTGGACACTAGCATAAGTAGTAAGAGCTATGACCTCAATTGTACTATAGATATTCTCGTCCATTGTTAGGACAAACTTCTTAGCCAACTTCATCTCTGTGTCAACTAGTTGAGGGGTAAACTCTTTAATCTTATAAATTCTCTCATATAGGTAGTGACAGTGCAACTATTCTGCGTCAGATGGGTTAATTCCTTCTACTTCGGAAGTTCGGTTGCGTCTGGGTAATATTCTTCCCCTAAAACCTCCCTCAACTAAGAACAAGAAATTAAATCTCTTTCGAAGATAATGATGTTTCATGACCCAATATTCGAGCTTATCGAAAGTAAAGATTGCAACTTTGGTTAGCTTAACGACCATAAAAAGGCATAAAATTTTGGGACAGGAATTTACCGAGTTTACTGTGAAAGAATCCTATAGGAATAAGAAAAGGAAGAACACGACGAGAATAGTAAGTATTTAAAATATAATATACATATATGTTTACATTATATCAAAATAGAGTTCTAACATAAGTAGTTTTACACACAAAATAAAGAAATGACACAAAATATTTAAAACAAAAAAGGTTGGGGATGACAAATAAGGCTTGTCTATGGCACTTTCTAGTGTCCTCCATTCATAACTAACTCCTCGTACCAGAAAAATATGGAAAATGTGGATTAAGTATAAAGACTAAGTAAGTAGCCTACCAGTAGATTCTTAATTGTGTCTTTTTAGTGTGCTAGGAAACCGTACTCTTTCTTATCATATTTTTATTCTTGTTTTTAAAACTCAGGCCCTTAGGTTTTTTTTATCTTGGTCCTTTCCTTAGTTCTTCTTTTGTTCCTTAAGACACTTTCCTTGACTTTAAGGTACAACCATGAACCTGATAACACATATACATGAATTCATGCATTGCAAGCAATTTAATCGTCCAAGGCTTCTTGCATTCATGCATTAAACCTACATTCAATGCTTCATGTGTTCCTTGCTATACAATTTGAAATCCACGCCAAAAGCTTCTTATGTTTAAAATAGTGTAATCTAAAACTTGTGTCTGAAAACCTATGTCTCAAACTTCTTAAGTTTCAAGCAGCATAATTTCAATACGTACACCTAAGGATTCACATGTTCCAAGCGACATAGTCTAAAACCTACATCGAAGGATTCTTATATTACAAACGATGAAATTTGAAAACCTACCTCCAAGCGATGAAATCTAAAATCTGAAAACTCTCACAAAGAAACCTCATGTACTTAGCAAGCACACGCCTTAACCACTTGGCTAAAGCAACAATCTTTGATGGATGATTGATGGTGGGAGCATGCAAGAGTTGTGTAGCTACAAGGACTATTAAATCTGTATCATTGTCACTATTTTATGCTTTAATACTGTTTCAAAACCGTGTATTTATTTGTAAACATTTTATAACTTCCATGGACACTTGTTGTAAGTTTCAAATTCGTAAGGTAAATTTATATTTCTAATGTCTTGAATTACTTTTGACTCATCTATTTTAAAAAGAAATAATTTTATCACTGTTTTACCCTCAAGTCTATGTAGCGATTCGTGATTCAAAGTCTCAAAAAGTTGATCGTTCCAAAATAAGAAAGTGAGACTTCATTCTTTAAGTTCTCAAATCAACATTTATAAAAGAAGTACTTATCTACTTTTCCTTATTAGAGAATTAGTTAATTTTATCTCCCAAGACAATGTTTTTGTACCCTATTTGGTCAAATTCCCAAGATTGTAGGCATATTAAATCCACTACAAAAGTCATTACCATCCAACAAATCAAAAGAGAAGCTCTCATAGTCAATAGAGCATAACTTACTCACGGTTAAGATTGTGATCATATTGTGAAATATTAATCTGTTCTAGCCGACCCTCCATATTAGGTTATGGAGCCTGCTGCCTATTTATAGCTGAGTCAACGGTTATACATAGTAAATCTATATTTGGTAAATGACATATAAAGTAAATTGTCATAAATAGTAAATAGCTATGTATAGTATAAAGCTATATCGGGTAAAGCTATATATGGTAAATAGTTATATATAGTAGATGAATGTATCTGGTAAAGCTAAATATAGTAAGCTAAACTCTATATATATCTCCTCGGGCAGAGCTTTGAAAATGTACTTTCTATATTATATGTATTCTCTCTTACTGTGCATACTCGTAGTCATCAATATAAATCCTTTAGCCAGAGTTGTCCGTGCATTTTATCTATCTTGTTCGTTGTGTTCATCTAGATCGAGTGTGTGCGTTGTTGTGTGATCCTAACAACTGGTATCAGAGCCAGGTGGAAGTCACCACGATCTGTGAAGATGAAAAGTTCAAAGATTGGAATTGAGAAGTTCGATGGATCTGATTTCGGTTTCTGGAAGATGCAGATTGAAGATTATCTGTACCAGAAAGATCTTTACGAGCCCCTGTTGAGAGTGATGTCGGATACCATGACCACGGAGCAGTGGAAGCTCAAGGATCGAAAAGCCTTAGGGCTTATCCGGTTGACGCTATTCAGAAACGTGGCGTTTAACATCATCAAGAGAAGACAATGTCAGATCTAATGAAGGCGCTGTCGAATATGTACGAAAAACCGTCGGCTATGAACAAGGTGTATTTGATGTAGAGATTGTTTAATCTACAAATGTCTGAAGGTGGATTTGTTGTGGATCATATAAATTAATTCAATATGATTGTAAGTCAACTGAGTTCGGTGGAAATTAATTCCCGAGGGTCTGATAGACTGAAGTTTGATGAAATTCGAGATATAGTTCTCAGCGAAAGTACTCGCAAACGAGAAATTAGAAATTCATCTGGTAGTGCTCTCAGTCTTGACCAACGGTGAAGAAGTAAACCGAAGGGCCCAAACAAAGGGCGATCAAAATCAAATAACCGAGAAAAATTTCCATATAAATCAAACGTAACGTGCTGGAATTGTGGAGAAAAAGGTCACTTTCGGACAGGTTGTACAAGACCAAAGAGGAAGCAAAATCATAAATATGGAGATGATGATGTTTCTATAAATTCAGCAGAAGACATTGGAGAATCCAGGATTCAGGTGCATCTTTTCGTTCTTCTCCAAATAAAGAGTTGTTCCGAAATTTCAAGTTTGAAAATTTCAAGAAGGTGTATCTTGCCAACAACAAAGATTTGGAGATTAAAGGAAAAGGGGATGTCTGCATAAAAACTCCGAAAGAAAATCAGTGGACATTAAAGAATGTTAGATATATTCCTGGTCTCAAGAAAAACCTCATCTCTATTGGTCAGTTAGACAGCACAAATTACGCAACAGAGTTAGGAAAGAGTTCATGGAAGATTATGAAGGGTGCTACGGTAGTAGCACGTGGCACAAAATCTGGAACCTTATACACCACTGCAGGGTGTATGAACATAGTTGCTGTTGTTGAGAGTTCTTCAAATTCAAGTCTATGACACAATAGACTTGGAAATATGAGCGTGAAAGGAATGAAGATGCTGGCTGCAAAAGGAGTTTTAGAAGATATGAAATCTGTTGATGTGGGTCGTTGTGAGAACTACGTTATGAGCAAGCAGAAACGAGTTAGCTTTACAAGGACCACCAGAGAATTGAAGAAAGTGCGATTGGAAATGGAACCATATGTGGAGCAAGGTTCGACGAAGTAAGTGGGAGTTGAGCTTGAGTTGCAGGAAAACTCACCTAGTGATGTTGTAGCAGATACTTATGAAACTCTTGAGACTACTGTTGAGGAACCAGATATGGGGCATAGTTCCAAGACCACGAAGCAAGTGGGAGTTGAGATTGAGTTGCAAGAAAACTCACCTAGTGATGTTATAGCAGATACTCATGAAACTCTTAAGACTACTGCAGAGGAATCAGAAGTGGAGCTAAGACTACTGCAGAGGAATCAGAAGTGAAGCAAGTGACACCTGAACTGGTGTTGAAAAGATCATCTAGTACTATCAGAGTACCAGATATGTATGTACCTTCATTACACTATCTATTGCTGATAAAAGGGAAGCACAACCCTTTGAGGAGGCCCTACAGTTGGAGGATACAACCAAGTGGGAGCAAGCCATGGATAATGGAACATCTAGGTTTCAAAAATGCGTTGTACTGAGGCTAAGTATGTGGCAATAGCTGAAGTTGGAAAGAAGACGATATGGATGATTGACTATCTGGAAGAATTGGACAAAAAGCCGCACAAAAAGATTCTTTATAGAGATAGTTAGAGTGTCATACAGTTGGTGAGGAACCTAGTCTATCATTTAAAGATAAAACACGGAAGGCAATACCATTTCACTTACAGGTTAATGGAAGATGGTGATGTGTTTTTGAGAAGATAGAGGGTGCAAAGAATCCAGCAAACATGTTGACAAAATGTGTTGGTGTAGAAATATTGAGGTGATACAAAACCTCAATTGGTATGGTGGTGCAGTGAAGATATTCATGATTGTTTGAGAATGAAATTCTTGGTTGACTGGATCAGTCGCCAAGTGAGAGAATAAGGTTATGAAGCCTGCTGCTTGTTTATAGCTGAGCCAATAGTTATACATAGTAAGCTATGTTTGTTAAATGACATATAAAGTAATTGTCATAAATAGTAAATAGCTATGCATAGTAAAAAGCTATATCGGGTAAAGCTATATATGGTAAATAGTTATATAGAGTAGATGATTATATCTGGTAAAGCTAAATATAGTAAGCTAAACCATATATATATCCTCTGGGCAGAGCTTTGAAAATATACTTTTATATTCTCTGTATTCTCTCTTACTGTGCATACTTAGTCATCAATATAAATCCTTCAGCTAGAGTTGTCCTTGCATTTTCTCTATCCCATATATATATCCTCTGGGCAGAGCTTTGAAAATATACTTTTATATTCTCTGTATTCTCTCTTACTGTGCATACTTAGTCATCAATATAAATCCTTCAGCTAGAGTTGTCCTTGCATTTTCTCTATCCCATATATATATCCTCTGGGCAGAGCTTTGAAAATATACTTTTATATTCTCTGTATTCTCTCTTACTGTGCATACTTAGTCATCAATATAAATCCTTCAGCTAGAGTTGTCCTTGCATTTTCTCTATCCCATATATATATCCTCTGGGCAGAGCTTTGAAAATATACTTTTATATTCTCTGTATTCTCTCTTACTGTGCATACTTAGTCATCAATATAAATCCTTCAGCTAGAGTTGTCCTTGCATTTTCTCTATCCTGTTCTTTGTGTTCATCTAGATCAAGTGTGTGCGTTGTTGTGCGATCCTAACACCATAGCCTACAAAGTACCAAAGTAAGTTTCAAGAACAGTGAGACTTTCTATGTTTTATCCAAATGGAGACTTTCTACAATTGATTGAATATTGCTACTAAACAATTAGTGCAAGCTTTGACCAATGGAGTTATTTTATCAAAGACGTACAATGAATCTTACGAGATTCTAGAAAGAATAACATCTAACAATTGTCAATAGGCTGATGTGAGGAGCAATCCTGAAAAAAACACAGAGAAGTACTTGAAGTTGATGTTTTGACCTCTATCAACGATCAATTAGCTTTTGTTACTGCTATTCTAAAAAATCTAGCATTGGTACAAGGCTCAATGACTAATGTACCATTCCAGATTGTTGCTACAATGAGTCAAACAACAACTAAATCTTGTGTATATTATGAAGAAGAACACACTTTTGATCAATGTCCGAGTAATCCGATTTCATTTTTTTTTTTTTTTTTTTTTGGGTATCAAGTTAGTTAAGGAACCAAGAAAAATAATCCATTCTCAAATACTTACAACGCATGGTAGAGAAACCATCCAAACTTCTCATGGAAGAGACAAACCTCATACAATCATCAACTATCACCTATAGCAAATTACCCTCACGATTTTGGATTACAAAATCAAATGGCATATGGTCCTCAACAAGGCAACAACCAAGGGAAAGGAACTAACCAAGCTCAACACATACCGGGAACATCGCTTTAAGGTCTAATAAAGGAATATATGGCAAAAAAAGATGTAATGATATAGAGTCAACAAGCATCCTTGCAAAATTTGAAAGTTCAAGTACTTTAATTAGCAAATGAGTTACGAAATAGACCTCTTTGGAAAGTATTAGCCGATACCGAAATGCCAAAAAGAGAGGAAAATGAGCAATGTCAAGAAATAGAATTGAACAGTAAGAAATACTCAACAAGGTAGGTGAAATTAAGAAAATATGCAATATTCATTCCCATAGACAGCTTAATACATTAGAGAAAGTTGAAAAGTGCTAAATAGAAGACGCACAACAAAAATTATGCACAAATAATGCAGTCTTCTAAAACGCAAACAACAATCAGCAATGAAAAATAGGACATAACACACATACTAAAACCTCATTTTCTACACAGAAAGGAGCAAGGCCACTTTAAGAAGTTCATTGATATATTTTTGGAAATTCATATAAACATACCATTAGTGAAAGCTGTGAAACAAATGACAAATTATGTCAAATTCTTGAAGCATATTCTCACTAATCGAAGAAAATTTTAAGAATTCAAGGTGTTAACGTTGAATGAAGAGTGTAGTGCAATAATGAAAAATAAGATCCACTACACTATACATTTAGTGGGATCTCGTGTTTCAATATTGCACTACACTCTTTATTTAATGTCACCACCTTGAATTCTTCAAACTTTCTTCTATTGGTGAGCACATCCTTCAAGATTTTTACATAATTTGGCATTTGCTTCAAAGCATCCACTAATGGTATGTTTATATGAATTTCCTTCCGAATATCTATAAACATATCAAATTGGACTTCCTCTTTCTTTCTTTTTATTATTTGTTGAAAATTTGGTGTTGGTGGGCATGTTTTGTTTTCTTGTCCATTGCTGACTACTGTTTGCTTTTTAGGAGACTACACTGGTTCTGCATAATTTTTGTTGTGCTCTTTCTATACTGCAGTTTCTGCATAACTTTTATTATACTCTTTCTATACAACAACTTCTTGAGAGTGACTATCAGCGTGTTTTTTAATTTTTTATCACCTACTTAGTATTTCTTTCCCACTTCTCAACTCTATTGCTTGGCATTGCTCTTTTCCTTCTCTTTTTGGTGTTTCGACATCTGTTGGCAGCTTTCCAAGAGGTCTATTTCGTAACTCAGTTGTTAATTGACCTACTTGAATTTCTAAATTTTGCAATAATGCTTGTTGACTTTTGTATCGCAACATCACTTTTGGCCATATATTATTTTATTAGGCTCTCAAGAGATGTTCTTAGTGCGTGTTAAGCTTGACTAGTTCCTTTCCTTTGGGTGGTGGTTTGTTGAGGATCATATACCAATTGATTTTGTAATCCAAAAAACCGGGAGGGTAATTTGCTTTAGGTAGCATTTGTTGGTTTTATAAGTATTGTCCCTTCCATTAGAAATTTGGATGGTTTCTCCACACCGGATTATAAGTATTTGAGAATGGATTATTTTTCAGGTTACCTTGACTAGCTTGATTTGGCACATAAAAATTTTAGGCCAGATTTCTTGGATATTGATCAAAAAGTGTGTTTGTCTCCACAATATATACAAGATTCAGGTGTTATTTAGGTCATTACTACAGTAGCTTGGACTGGTGCTTTGGTCACTAAGCCTTGTCACAACGCTATATTTTGTAGGATATTATTCATCGAAGCTAATTGAGCATTGATAAAAGACAACCTCAACTTCAAGTACTCCTCGAATCTTCTTCCCTAGATTGCTCCTAACATCAGCCCATTGACAATTATTGGATTTATTCTTTCTAAGATCTCATATGCTTCATTGTATGTCTTTGTATAAAATAGCTCAATTGGCAGAACCATCCACCACTTGTTTAGGAGCAATATTCAATCCATGGTAGAAAGTCTCCATTTGTATAAAATGAGGTAATCCATGGTGAGGACACTTTCTAAGTATTTCCTTGAATCTTTCCCAAGCTTCACTTAATATCTCATCTTCCAATGTTTGAAAAGCAACAATCTCATTTCTGAACCATGCGTTTCTAGTGGTGGAAAAATATTTGATCAAAACTTTTTCTACTAGACTATTCCAAGAGTCAATTGTTCCCGATGCTAAAGTATTCAACCATGACTTAAAACCATCCCTTAAAGAATAAGAAAATAAACTAAATCTAATCACATTTTGGTTGACTCCTTGGAATCTAAATGAGTCACTAACTCTAAAAAAAATGACTTTAGATGTAGGTGTGGATCTTTAGACGGTAGTCCATGAAATTTTCCAATGGTTTGTAACATTTGAAACATCAGGAAATTTAGCTCAAAAGTGGTTGCCTGCGTCTAATAATGCATGGGTCTCTTCTAAAATTAGGTGTGTGTATGCTGAGATTACTCTTTTTCTAGGTGTGTGTATGCTGAGATTACTCTTTTTCTGTCATCTACTCAGTATAGTCTCACTAGCAATTCTCTTTTGATTAGCCATCTCTATTGAATTTTCAAATTACCAATTCAGTTGAGCTCCAAATTATGTATGTGGTATGTTCTCTTCTACCATTTTCATTTGCTCCCTCAACCTTAGCCTTAAGGTCCTCTCTATTTTGGGATTCAAAATAAATTCCAAATCCATAGGTGGGTTCATATGAATTCTGCAGTAGTAAATTAAATTCTGCCGCAGTAGAAAATTAAGCTTATTATGGCTTCTTTTTGGCTTCAACTCACGAAAATCTACAAGTAAAATAACAAGATTAGGTTTTCTGTTAAGAGATAGAAATAGAAAATAGAATTGGAAAAGTGTATGATCTTCATTCAGTTTACCACGTTTAAATAGATATAAACTATTAACTAATACCTGAAAATAGAAAAAAAAATAATATATCTAACTAAATCTTGTAAATAAATAAAATATACGATTAATCAAATTTATACTAACAACTCCCTAAATATCTCAGATATATTCTAACTAATATATCTCCAAAATATCCTCTTAATACTCCCCCTCAAGTTGGAGAGTGTATGTCGATCACACCCAACTTGTTCTTCAAAAGATCAAATTGCTGTCTTCCCAGAGCTTTAGTAAAAACATCAGCCAATTGCATTTTGGTCGAAATATAACACGGTTTGATGATTTCAGCTTGTAACTTTTCTCGAACTATATGACAATCTATTTCAATGTGTTTCGTACGTTCGTGAAAAACTGGATTGGCTGCTATATGTAATGCTGCTTGATTATCACAATATAATAATGCTGGTTCGGACAGTGGAACATTCAAGTCTTGAAGAATGTATCTTAACCAAGTTAACTCTAAACAAGTATTTGTCATAGCTCGATACTCGGCTTCTGCTGATGATCTGGACACATTAGTCTGCTTTTTAGACTTCCAAGAAATAATTGAATTTCCAAGGAAAATGCAGAACCCAGAAATAGACCGTCTGGAAGTTCGACAACCACCCCAGTCAGAATCGCAATATGCTTGTAATCTTAAATTGTTTTCAGATGGCAGTAGGAGTCCTTGACCAGGAGTGCCTTTGATGTACCTCAGAACTCGAAGAGCTGCCTCCCAATGTGGTTTTCTTGGTTCATGCATAAATTGGCTAAGCATACGAACTGAATAAGCTATGTCAGGCCTAGTGACAGTCAAATATATTAATCTGCCAATCAACCATCTGTATTTACTTGGATCGTTCAATTTCTCTCCTTCAGTTAAAGAAAGTTTCAGATTTTGCTCCATAGGAAATTTGTCTGGACGTGCTCGTGTAAGGCCTGTGTCTTGAAGGATGCCTAGAGCATACTTCCTTTGAGACATAAAAATTCCTTTTCTAGACCGAGAAAATTCAATGCCTAGAAAATATTTCAAATTTCCTAAATCTTTGATAAGAAATTTCTAGAGTAAACTAGTCTTGAGATATTGCATTTCTTTGAGATCATTGCCTGTCAACAAAATATCATCAACAAAGATTAGAACTGCAGTGAAAGAAGTACTTTTACTCTTGGTAAACAAAGAGTAGTCTTCTTTGGACTGAGTGTAGCCTGCATTTTGTATAGTTGTAGAAAATATGGATAACCAATTGCGAGAAGCCTGTTTTAATCCATAAAGAGATTTATGGAGCCGACATACTGCATTCTCCCCCTGTCGGCGAAGACCTGGTGGTAAAGACATATAAACTTCCTCGTCTAGATTACCATGGAGAAAGGCATTTTGAACATCCAACTGATGCGTGAACCATTTTCGAGCAGCAGCAACAGTGAGTAAGCAACGAAGTGTAGTAAGTTTTGCTGTAGGGGAAAATGTTTCTGTGTAATCAATACCTTTAACCTGAGTGTATCCCTTTGCTACAAGTCGAGTTTTATAACGTTCAACAGAACCATCAGAGTTGTATTTAATTTTGTACACTCAGCGACAACCAATAGCTTTATGACCAGGTGGTAGAGGAACGAGAGACCATGTATGATTACGTTCCAAAGCTGCAATTTCATCATTCATAGTCTGCTGCCATAAAGAGTCGCCAACTGCCTCGTCATAGGTTTTAGGTTCTGTCTGGGATGTAATAAGAGCTAGAAAAGCACGTTGAGTAGGAGAAAAACGAGAGAATGAAAGGTAATGATGAAGGGGATACCTGGTGCCAGTGCCGGGACTTGAGCTAGAGGTTAAATGATTGGCTCCAGAAGACATCTCATAATCCTTATGCCAAGCTGAAGGCTATTTAGTGCGAGTAGAACGTCGGAGTGGAGCTGATGTATCAGGCGGGATAGGATTGGAATCAGTGGGCAAATCTGGAGAAGGTGGAGGAGACGACGAAGTAGTAGGTGAAGGGATAGGAGGTGAAGGAGAAATGGAAGGTGGAGGATGGATGCTTAAGTAGGATGGATCATGAAGTGGAACAACAGGAGTCAAAGGAGCTAATGTCGAAGTTTGTGAAGCTGATGAAAAAGGAAAATCATCTTCACAAAATTGAACATCACGGCTGATAAAGAATTTGTGAGATTGCATGTCATACAATTTGTAACCTTTATGACCACAAGGATATCCTACGAAAACACAAGGAATTGCCCGAGGTTCAAATTTTTGCTTATGATGTATTATAGTTGCATAACATTTACAACCAAAAACTTTAAGATGATGAAATGTAGGTGATCGTTTGTAGAGTGCTTCAAAGGGTGTCTTGTTAGATAACATTGGTGATGGCGTTCTATTTATAAGATAAACAGCCGTTAAAACGCACTCTCCCCAAAAATTAAGTGGAACCTGTGACTGAAAAAGAAGAGACCTAGCTACATTTAGGATATGGCGATGCTTACGTTCTACGACTCCATTTTGTTGTGGAGTATAGACACAAGTGCGCTGAAATTCAATACCACAAGAAGTAAAGAATGGTGCAAAGATAGGAACTCAGTCCCATTGTCTGATCGAACTATCTTGATAGTAGTATGAAATTGAGTTTGAACAAATTTAACAAAGTTCAATAACAAATGATGTACTTCTGACTTATGTTGCATTAGAAAAACCCAAGTACATCGAGTAAAATCATCAACAATAGTGAGAAAAAAACGCAAACCAGAATGGGTAGGAATTTTATGTGGTCCCCAAACATCACAATGTATCAGATCAAAGGAAGAATGGATTGTTATTGAACTTCTTGGGAAAGACAACCTAGTTTGTTTTGCTAACGGGCAGATACTACAATTATGAGAATAACTCGCATTTAAGATGGAATTGATCAGCTAGAAATTTAAAACGAGAAAAAGAAGGATGACCTAGACGTAAATGCCACAAATCAGATGACTGAGATACTTGATGAGCTGAAGATTTGATTGGAGATGAAGAAATATGATAGAGACCTCCAAATTGTTTACCCGAGCCAATCATCTTCCCCGTAGCCAAGTCCTGCATAACACAAGAATCAGGATAGAAGGTGACATAACATTTCAAGTTATTGGTAAGTTTGCTGATCGACATTAGGTTTAAATTGAATGAAGGCACACATAAAACGTTGTTTAACTTAAGGTTAGGGCTAAGGAAAATATTGCCAGTATGTGACACACGTGCTGTCTCTCCATTAGGCAAATTTATTGTAGACATGATGGCAGCCTTTGGATCAGTCATAACAGAAGATTTTGATACTATATGATCCGTAGCTCCACTATCGAGAATCCATGAATTAGAACTCGCAGAGTTAACAAATAATGTAGATATGAGAAACAAACCTACAACATTGATGTGATTGTCTGAATTACCAGAAGGGTTTTGATTGATTGCAGATAAGGCTTGTGCTATCTGTCGTAATTGCTCAGAAGAAAAATTTGGAATGGAATTAGGTGACTGTTCTTCTGTATTCAACTATGAAACATCGGCCATATTTGCAGATGATCGGTATCCACGATGATTGTGTTGATTGACTTGTCTTGTCCTTGTAGAATTATTTTTCTGTCGACACCGATCTTCTGTATGTCCCCTTCTATCACAAAACTTACAATGAAACTTAAGAATTCGACACTCATTGATTGTATGACAACTTTTATTGCAGTGTTCACATGATTTGTCCTTGGCGAATTTTGAATATGTTGTTTTCTTCTGCACTGCTGATGCAATCGAGAAATTCTCAGTAGGTTCAGAAGTTACCTGTCGCTGCATCTCTTATTGTACAAGTAATGAATAAGCTTGCCTCACATTAGGTAATGGAGACATCATCAATATGTTAGATCTCACCGTTTTATAAGACTCGTTGAGCCCCATGAGCAATTGCATCAATTTGTCTTCTTCGCGTTGATCAATATGTATTTGACGTTGATTACACGTAAATGGTGTGCGGTACGCTTCCAGTTCATCCCAGAGTGCTTTGAGCTTGGTGAAATATGTTGGCAGTGCCATGGTTCCTTGTGACATCGTTGCTATCGAGTTTTGTATTTGAAAAATTGCTGGAGCATTCTTTTGTGAGAATTGATCGCGAAGATCAACCCACACTTGATGAGCTGTCTTGGCGTGAATAATGCTTTTAGCGATATCTGCTTCAACAGAATGAGTTAACCAAGATATTATCATACTGTTGCACTAATTCCAGAGTTCGAATTCGGTTGAATTTGCATCTTGGGGCGGTTCCTCAATTGTGCCATCAATGAAGCCAATTTTCTTCTTGGCAATAAGAGCATGCATAACTGATTTACTCCAAGATTGGTAATTTGCTCCATTTAATTTGATTGGAACAAGTGGATATCCTGGCTGATCAGAGTGATGCATATAGTAAGGATGTGTTAAAACAACATCCAAAATTTTAAAGCTGGATTTGGCTGATTCCGCCATAAAAGAAATTTTGATATTTAAGAACACCACGACCGTTGCTCTGATACCATGTTAAGAGATAGAAATAGAAAATAGAATTGGAAAAGTGTATGATCTTCATTCAGTTTACCACGTTTAAATAGATACAAACTATTAACTAATACCTGAAAATAGAAAAAAAATAATATATCTAACTAAATCTTGTAAATAAATAAAATATACGATTAATCAAATTTATACTAACAACTCCTTAAATATCTCAGATATATTCTAACTAATATATCTCCAAAATATCCTCTTAATATTTTCCTGTAACGACGCCAAAAACTTGATCGCTTGTGGGTGTATATAATAAGATGATGTAAAATTCACAAGAATAAGTGCAAGTATACACTATAACAAGTAGCAAGTAATAAGTAAATCGTTACGTCTCATGTTACTTTTCATAATTATTTATCATCATTAAGGTCATGAGATAAAAACGGGTTGTGGGAACACAATGTTATGTACAACGAAGGTAATTTGTTTGAAGATCCATCAGTGCTAAATCATTTTACACCAAATGCTTAAATGTTTCTTTGAGATTTGCTAAAGATTAGAAGAAAAAAAAACTAATAGCATACGTAACAAGAAACCAGGAAAGAAAAAGAAAGGAAAGACAGAAATAAAATTTTTGCTTAAGAACTGCCGTCAAAGTAGCAGATTGCTGAAAAGAAAGATAAGTAAAAAATTCTCTATCTACCCACCTATTCCAATTTGATTTGAACTACTTAGAAACACTTGCACCCATGTACTACTTAGTTATTTTATTGTCTATCCATGAAGTCATGGTTATTTTCTTTAGGCATGTGTCATGATAGTTCTTTTGCCTGAACCAATTAGGCGTATAGATCAAGCACGGGACTCATTATGTATAGCCATTGTTATTTTGAGCAAGAGTTAGTAGACATGGGCATACTACCTAAGGTAAATTTCTTGAGAGAAAAAATTAGTGATATGAGAGGTGTGTTTACTTAATAGATATAACAAAAAAAAAAAAAAAAAAAATTAAAACACAAATGGAAAGGAGTCTTCATCCAAGGTGACGATCCAATCTATTATAATCCATCTTTGTCAGAAAAAATTTCCATTATTCACCAACCTTAAACCATTTTCCCAACAAAGACAATAATCAAGAACTTCCACACCTCAAGCTACTTTAAAGAATTATTCCACACCCACACCAATGCTTATTGAGGACAATGACTAGTTTAAGTGTGGATCTATTAAAACAATTCTATCACCCCATACAAAATAATAGAAAAAAAGAATATATACAAATCCCAGGCCATTCTTCTTCATCCTAAAGTTTGAACTCTCAATGCTATGAAAAAAAGAAAACAAACAAATTACCCCAATTGCTCGTTGTGAGACAATTTGCATTACCAATAGAGGTGTCTGAATCGAAGGTAATGGGAATGTAAAAAAAGAGAGAAAGAGAGAGAGTTATCCTTATTATTCACGTGAGTTGCATCACAAATTTGGTTATACTGAAAACTTTAGAATACCAGCAAGAGAGGTGAGCTCATAGAGAATGAGTGTTAACCTATATAGTTATTCTTAAAGACTTGGGTGATTTGCACCACAAATGGAGGCTCCCAGAGAATAGAGGATGACATGAAGGATTCTGGAGAGAAAAAAATGTTATAACAAGAGAGAGTTAATGAAATAAATTATGATGTCAAGTCACAAAATCAAACGTAAAGGGAATGACAGTCATCCTAGAAGTATTTTGAGTAAACACTATGGAAGTGTTGAATGTATTATTTTTCTTATTGAACTTGTAAGTGCAGGGTGAAATGTGGGGGACAAACTGAGTGGAAGAAGAAGAATCTTAATCCAGTAGTTGTTGACATCACAAAAAAGAAAACCAAGAAGGATAGATTAAGGTAAAGAGGTCAACGATGGAGCTCAAAGGAAGGAAACTTCCATCGAAGGATAACTTTCTAATCTTCTACTTTCTTTTCTTATTCTATCAATTTTTTATGATTAAGATGTGGACTCCTTTGTCTAATTCAGTATGTATGGAGAGCTAAACCTTATAGGGAAAGCGAGAGAGTTTTATGTAGTTTAAGTGCGTTGATGGGATGGGGTGTTTTAAGTTTTTTTTTTATTACTTTAGTTCTATTGCAAGGATACTCCAAGAAAAAAGAAAGGTTAGGAATAATTATTCTCCAAGAATGTTTTTAATAGAAATTACAAAACAATTATGGAAGTAATTACCATGCATGACATTTGAAAGTGGGCTTGGAAGTATATTAAAAGGAACTAAAGTCACAAAAATTGCTAAAAACAAAGGACCAAGACAATGCCAAGGCACAAAAATTGCTAAGAATAAAGAACCAGGACTCCGAAACCAAAGAAACCCCTAACTTCCCACGGTAAACTATATTCATGATTCAAACTATGATTAAGATTAAAATCAAATCATATATGATTAACTTGTAAAATATTAATCTTCTCGTCCTTTCCTCCAAAGTCTACAAAGTAGATTTAGGTTTAAAGCAATGCATAAGTGGCACTTTGTGTAGTGACTTTTTTTTTCGTTTAAAAATAAAGTCATTATAACATGCATGAAATGCTTAATATGTACAAAAACAAAAAATTCTTTAAAATAATATAATAAAATGTTGCCATGGACTAAAAGGTTCATAAAATTTATTTAAACAAACAATTGATTTCGTGGTAGATATTGGAATTTATGCCCTAAAGCCTCGTAATTAATTATTTAATTTTTAATAATAATTTTGATTAATTTAATTTAATTTAATATTATCTATGGTATGAAAAATCAAATGTTATTAATGTAATCCTGAACAATATATGGTTTACATACAAGAGGATAATGTTCAAGTAATAACCTAAAGGGTCTATAGTATAAGGATAAAGTTGGGTGCCTTATCCTAGTAACACTATTGATATGATTCACTTTGTAATTATTACAAATTGTTTGATCTAAATCGTTCATGTGGAGACATGTGAGTGGGGTATCTTATACAATGAGTTTCTATAAGAATTGATCATGAAATATTTAATATCTTTTAATAAGTTCGTTAATGAAGAAGATTAATATTTCACAATATGACCATATGTGACTCAATCTTAATTCTGAGTGAGTTATGAACTCCTACCTGCTAGGGTTTGTCCTTTGATGTGCATAAGTGAGAATGACTTTTGTAGTTGATTCAATATGCCTGCAATTTTAGGAACTTGACCAAATAGAGAGCTTGAAATATAATTTCACTGAGATAAAATTTCCTTCTTCCTATGTAGGGTACATAGTTGAGTAGTTTCCTTAAGTTTTAATTTCGAGGCACAAACAATGGGGTCACATACTCTCACTTGACCGAGACGAACTTTGTTTATGATTAGATCATAAAAAATTACAAACAACTCATGATGGGGCAACTTGCTTGTAATGATTATATCAATTTACATAAATTATCCTATAATGCAGCTCTAAGTCTATGGTGGAGTGACCTAAAGTTATTGAATGAAAATTGATTAATTAAAGAGTTTAATTACTTAACTATTCCATCTTAGATTCATCCCCTAAAAAGTTTAATTTAGTTGAAACAAAAATGGGAAGTCTTCCCACTGATATTTAATATATCCAACTAATTAAATATTTGTGGCGAAAATATATTATAATTTGAAGGGTTCAAATTAATATAATAGTTTAGATATATTAAATGAAAAGTATATTCTAAAGGGTTGAAATTGAAATTTAATATATTATATATATTAAACATAGATGAGAAAAATTTTATTTATTTTATTTGATATATCAAATATTAAATATATGATGTATAGTTCTTGACCTTATCATTAGTTTTTTTTCTTGGTTATTGTTCTTTGTTCTTAGTTCTTTTTCTTTTTCTTGCTTCTAGTTCTATTCTCTAAAACCCTCCCTTTAGGATTTATGGTAGTAGACTTGAACTTGAGAACATTTATAAGGCTTCATGTGTTCAAATTGACACAATTGTAACCTACGTACAAGGTTTCCTGCATTTCAAACGATGGAGTTTGAACTTGCATCTAGGGTTTCATGCGTTCCCTGTGGTATAGTCTGAAACCAATACCCAAGGCTTCTGACATTTCAAGCGGCGTAGTGTAAAAACTGCATCTATGGCTTCAAATGTTCTTAGCAGCATAGTTTGAAAACCTATGCTCAAGGCTTCACAAGTTCCAAGCGATATAGTTTGAAATCTATCCAAGACTTCTTACGTTCCAAGCGATACAGTCTGATAACCTATGCTCAAGGTTTCATACGTTACAAGCAGCATAGTTTGAATACCTATGCTCAAGGCTTCATATGTTCTAAGCAACGTAGTCTGAAACTTGTTCTGATCTCCACTCCTTGTGTCTTCTTGAAACTTCTTCCTTAGGTCCAAAAATTGCTTGAAATATATCTTACACGATTAACTTGCTTGGAGCCTTTAATTGGATTTCTATGTTTTTCTCGAGCTCCCTCAACGGCAAATTAAATTAGCTTACAAGTTGGGTGCATTTTTAGTGTTTCGTCACTTCACCAAACTGGCGAGTAATATAAAAAGTTTGAAGGAAAATGCTAGAAGGCTCTCAGATTTCTTCTAAATCGGAGAAAGGAAAACCCAAAAACTAAACATTGATATTTCGTGATTGAAGGCTCTGCTTGCTCGATTCAATCTTTAAGAACGAGAACGTAGTAATCAGGAGGAAGATGAGAGAAATTCAGAGGAATTTAGAGTATGTGATAGCTGAGCGAATAGCCCTTGTGTTCCAAGTGGTAAGATGAGGGAAGTGTAGTAAGTTCGTTGGCAAGCTCGGGTGCTTAGTCATATGAAAAATTCTGAAGAAAATCTTATCTATAACCTGGCACCTTTATTAGAGACAAAACAGAGATTGACAACTTGTCAGCCACACAAGGCTCGCATGTGAATTAATAGTGTTTGTCTTTGTAAATTATTAATTTACTTTAGGTCTTTTCTAACTTTTTGAAAAACAGATCTCGCAAGGTGTTGTCGTGCTAGATTTGATCTTATCTCTTAGTTTACATCTTTCAAATCTAAGTTCAAATCCGAAGTCTATAAAATGACTTCATCAATGTAAAGAGGGCATCGATCGGCCGATAGCTCTCTCTTGAATATCAAATGGAAAATTTAGAAAAAAATTATTCTACTCTATCTCTTGCCTTACCTATCTTCATCTTATGAACGAATTTCTGAGAAAGCTTAGAAAATCAAATCATCTCAAATGTTCTACTGAAGAAGAAGAAAGTTTGAATGAACATAGAAGAAGATAAAATCTCACTATTTCAAATACTGTCAATCATGAATATGAGATTGCCAGAATTGAAGATCAGCTCCAAAATTGGACTATTCCAAAGGTAGATCCTAAAACTATCTACTAAATTTGAACCTTCAATTTTACTCAAAGATCATGCATCAAATTCTCAGAGAAAAATATCCCAATTCATAGCAATAAGAATCTCTGAATCTTTTTTCAAAATCTATACTCCAACATCCTGAAGAGTTTAATTATCTTCATGTTGGGCTTGTTCAAGTCGCAGTAAAATTATTGTTTAGACTTGGACTAGATATTGTTGTCCTTATCTTCCTATGAGATAAGAGACATGAAGACTTCTCAAATTCTTTATTGGGAATGGTTCAATCCAATTCAGAGAACTATTATCCAAATTTTACTTTGTCTCTCAATGACCCACACATATTGTCAGCACTTATGCTGGACTTACAATCAAAGAATTTGAACATCAAGGCTGAAACTCATTCTTCAATCGTCATATTCAGAGTTTATTATAAGCTCATGAATACAAACATCTCTCCAAGAGCATTAAGATCCTCGCCAAAGGGATCAACCATGCTCATAGAAGTAAATATTGGAAAGTCCTGTCCCAAAAACACTATTTTAGGATCAAATATCCAGAAATACTCTCTGAAAAATAGAAAATGCAAATCTTCTAAAAAGAAAGAAATCTCAAAACCCGTTACAAATCATTGAACATGACGATGGAAGCATTGAAATAAAGTTCAGCGAAGAACCTTCGTCAAATTCAAAAGTAAAAGAATTCTTGAATTCTAGACCAAGCACTTCGGGAGTTTCAAGACCTACGTATGACTCCTTAAAAGTAAAAGAGGTCAGTTATGATCAAAGAAGAACATCAATCCACTATGAAGATGGCTCGAGATCTCAATCGTCTACGAAAGCCAGCTGAACGTCATTACAGCTGATTTCCAGATAGACAGAATTTTTAAAGACAGATTTTATGTCAACCACTAACTCATGAAAAAGAAATGCATTCTTCCAAACCTACAAAGAAGCTGAGCGAAATGAGTTAAAAGCTCAGTGGTATTCTCATATGGAAACCGTAGAAGAAAATATACCATTCTTCGAATGGTTTGAAGAAAATATTTTGCAAATATGCACCTTGACTCAGAAAAACTGGAAGACTACCAAAAGAGACGAGGTATATTCAAAACATCCTCAGTTGGAAGAAAATTTAACAACTACTACGGAGAAAAGGTCAAAGCCAGTCCTTTGAAAACTATTCCAGAAGGACTAGAAAGGGGTAATCCGACCCTAAAGGATATCAAGAATATCCGGCATCAAAAAAATTATTCAAACAAGATTTTATCCAAGATCGCTACTCAACTTGAGACTATTGAGGGAAAAATCTCAAAGAAATTAGGTACTAAGCAGGAATAAGCAAGCAGCTCTATACCAAAGGTTGATGAGTCAATCCCAATACTCAGACCGGCAAATCTCGACATATCTACAAAAAGGATTTCAAAAGAAGAGGCTGCAATGGCCAAGATAGAGGAAAAATTGGATAGGATACTAAATCCCGCCATAACACCTCAAGATTCATCTGTCAATGTCAGTAACAAAGACGACGAAATCCAGGAATTCGAAGACGAGATTGTAAATGAGGTAGAAGAACCTTTCTACAATCAAATTGAAAGAATCTTCAGGAGAAGTCAAAATAATATCAGTAATCAGAAAAACTGGTATCCTTAACCGTCTTTTCTGGATATTCAATTCAAAGAAAAGACGCTACAAACTCAAGCTCATTACGATGGCTAAGCAATATATGAATGAAATATCGATGTTTTGTCCGACTATCTAATAATGAATGTTGTCAATGAAATGATGATGGCCACCAGCACATATAAATTATAGGGCCATAAATTCGACCATCATATAGCTCAAGTTTTAGTGACCAGATTTACTGAGCAGCTCAAAGAGTGGTGGGACAAATATCCCGATGAAGGAACTCGACAACAGATATTAAACCACTATGTTGTTAGTCCAACTACTCAAATCATCAAAGAAGAAGGTCCATCAACTTGAATCGAAGTACAACATGAAAGGTTAGAGGATGCTGTCAACACCCTCGTTTATACCCTCATAGAATTTTTCGTTGGCGACTCCCTGAAATACCAGGAGAGATCCGCTGAAATACTCATGAACCTGAAATGCCCTACCTTAGGCTATTTTAGGTGGTATAAAGACATGTATTTCCGCAAAGTTCTCATTAGAACAGACAGTTCATTGGAATTCTGGAAAGAGAATTTTGTCAATGGACTACCAAAACACTTCTCAAGGAGGATCAAAGACGGTCTTAAGACAAAGTATAATGGAATCATTCCATGGAAAACTTTGTCATACAGATCCAAAGAATCCTTCATTATAGAAGAAGGAATCAGGCTTCGTAATGAGTCAAAGATTCAAAACAAGCTTAGTTCTTCTATATCAAACAGAAAAGAGCTTGGACAATTTTGCGACCAGTATGGATGCAAGGGGATAGAAGCTCCCTCAACCTCCAGAAGAAAGAAGGTTAAAACATATCAAAAGCCTTATAATTCATACAGGCCTAGAGAAAAGTATCGGAGTAAACCCGTGCAATCTCAAAAGCCAACGTATTCAAAGAAAAGGTATACTCCTACAAAAACTCATAGAGGAAAGAAAAGGCAAACTTGCTTCAAATGTCGAGAATGACACTATGTTAATAAATGTCCGATCAAAGGAAAGATCAATGAGTTGGATATTGATCAAGAGCTGAAGGATTAGCTACTATGACTAGTTCTAACCGACTCAGAACAATCTAGCGAGGGAGAGATCCTTGAACTTCAAGAAGAATCAGATTTATATTCTAGCACAAAATACAAATCCGAACAAGAAGGAAAAAGGACGTGCGAAGGATGCATAAATGTCCTTACAAAGGATCAAGAAATTCTACTCGAGGTAGTAGAAAAAGTTCAATATCCAAAATTTCAACCGAAAATTGCTCAACGACTTAGAGATGCCATGACAATCTCTAAGCCACCTGAAAGGGATGAAAGAAATCCCTACAGACTTCAATCAGTTCTCCAAAGGTTTAAAAAATCGAGAGAACTCACTACTCAAGACCTACAAAGAGAGATTAATAATCTCAAACAAGAAGTACAAGCATTAAGATCTGAAACCAGGTCAGAATCTTATATGCTTCGCCATGAAATTCTCAAACTTCAGGAAAGGCTGCTCGAACAAAGAGAAACGGCGCAACTGAACCTAGACGAAGAGGATTTTCAAAGTTCCTTCGTAGGAGCCATCACCACTTCTCAATATCAAAAATGGTACTCTCTCGTTACCTTAAAAATTTATGATTTCAAAATCACATTAAAGGCTCTCATAGATACAGGAGTCGATCAAAATTGCATTCAAGAAGGCCTAATGGTACAAAATATTTTGAGAAAACTACTGAGGGCATAACAGGTGCAAACAACAACAAACTCAAAATCAATTACAAATTATCAAAAGTTCATGTTTGCCATGATGGAATTTGCTTCGTAAATTTCTTCATTTTAGTAAAGGACTTAGGACAAGAGTTAATCCTAGGTACTCCTTCCATTACTCAATTATACCCTTTCAAAATAACTAAAAAGACTAAAAAGGGGTTAGAGTAAAAAAGCCTTAGGAAAGAAGATAAAATTTAATTTTCTTTTCTCTATAAGGATTAGCGAGATAAATAACCTTCAAGAATACAATTATTCAATCTATAAATGTATTAAATTACAAAGAAAAACAAATCTCTTTTCTGAAGGGAGAGATTTCGTTCAAAAGAATAGAAGAACAGCTTCAAACTAAGACGATCCAGTCTAAAATCAAGACATTACAAGATCAAATAGAAAGGGAAGTTTGTTCAACTATCCCTAATGCCTTTTGGAATAGGAAGCAATATCTAGTTAATCTTCCTTATGACAAAAATTTCGAGGAGAAAAATATCCCTACGAAGGCCCAACCTATTCAAATGAATAAAGAATTGCTAACGTTCTGCAAAGCAAAAATTGATGATCTTTTGCAGAAAGGTCTTATTAGGCCATCAAAGAGTCCCTGGTCATGCGCGACTTTCTACGTCAGCAATTAAGCAAAACAGGAACGTGGAGTCTTGTGACTGGTAATAAACTACAAACCCTTAAATAAGGTTTTAGAATGGATTAGATATCAAATTCCAAATAAATCAGATTTAATGCAAAGAATTTCAAATGTAGAAGTATTTTCAAAATTTGATATGAAATCAGGATTTTGGCAAATCCAGATTTCAGAAAAAGACAAGTACAAACGACTTTCAATGTCCCTTTCGGACAATACGAATGGAACGTTATGCCATTTGGGCTAAAAAACGCTCCATCAGAATTTCAAAAAATTATAAATGATATTTTCAATCCTTTTGAGGACTTTTCAATTGTTTACTTTGACGATGTTCTGATTTTTTCTCAAAACATCGATCAACACTTTAAACATCTCCAAACATTTTTTACAACCGTCAAAAGAAACGGTTTAGTTGTCTAAACCAAAAATTAAACTTTTTCAATCAAAAATCGGTTTTCTTGGATTTGAAATTCATTTGGGTTTAATTAAGCCCATTCAAAGATCCATTGAGTTTGCCTCAAACTTTACTGATCAAATTATGGATAAAACCCAACTACAAAGATTTTGGGATGTCCCAATTATGTGTCTGATTTCTTTTAAAATATCAGACCCATTTGCCACTTTTTGAAAGGATCAAAAAGAATCTAAAGCCCTGGACGGAATAACACACCAAAACAGTCCAAAAAATCAAATCCCTTGTCAATCAATTCCGAGTTTATCGCTGATAAACCCAAGAGCTAGTTTAATAGTGGAGACTGACACATCCGATATTGGATATGGAGGAATCCTAATACAGTTCCTTGACAAGAAAGAATCCATTGTCCACTTTCATTCGGGAATATGGAATTCTACTCAAAAGAATTACTCAACTGTTAAAAAGGAGATACTTTCAATAGTACTTTGTGTACAGAAATTTCAAAGCGATTTAATTAACAAAAGCTTTGTGATCAAAATGGATTCAAGGGCATCTAAATTTGTTTTAGAAAAAGATGTCAAGAATCTTGTATCTAAACAATTTTTTGGGAGATGGCAAGCAATTTTATCTTGCTTGGACTTTCAAATTTTGCCTATAAAAAGGGTCGAAAATCCCTTGGCTGAAAAAAAATAAAAAGATCGTGGGAAATATGTCTCCTGACATATCTGTTACTTTGTTTCTTTGTCTTTTATCCTTTGCTTTATTGTTTTTCACTTTATCTACTTTCATCAAAATAATTGATGAAAATGTACATTATTAACTCTTTTTATAGGTTTTCTATTTTGTTTAGCTTAATGTAAATATAAGGTGTAAATTAAGTATTTTCATGTAAATTAAGCTACGATGACAGAGCTCATGTAAATGTAAGGGCTCAAGTCATTAAGCATCGGAATGGTATCAGAACTCTCAATTTTTGTGAGGGAAGAGGAGTTACTCAATCTTTAAGAACGAGAACGCAGTAATCAGGAGGAAGATGAGAGAAATTCAGAGGTCCTCTTCTTGGATAAATCCTGAAGGTGGCCATTCTCTGATAGCCAGACCTTTACCGCTTTGTTGTCTGCGTGGGTATAAGTATATTTATCCCACCATTTGATTTTGAAAGTTTTGAAGACCTGTTTTATTTGGTCTTCCGTTTCTTTAATTTGAAAATTTCAAGTTAAAATCTAAGGAATTTGAAAGCATATGCAAAATCACATGGTTAATGGAAATGGAGTTTTGAATATGTTTTGAATAAAGTAGTGGAAGGATTCTTGTATGGGAACGGGGAATATATCTTTGGCTGATCCAAAGATTTTCCCCCATTTGATGAACTAAAATTGATAATGAATTTTATGAGCATTCTGTCATAATTGAATAAACCATGAGTGCTCGTAATTTTGATACCAAATGACATTGAACCATGTCATCTGATAATCTTTGTATGAGTAAGAATGAGAAACAAACGGTTTTGAAAAAGTCTTTTCCGTGTACCGATCTTAATTCCAGTATGTCGGATCCATGACTTTGAAATTTTTTTTTTTTGAGTACGCGATTTTTGAAGGGTCATCGAGACTCGAAATATGAGTAATTTCGACGGACTTTGTGTCGACTAAAATGAATTCATAAAACCTTTTGGTCTTATGAAGATATTCTGGGATATAAAAGAATCTTGTTCGATAAGCTTTTTGACGACCTCGCTGATCTTTGGATTGTTATATTATGGTTCTACTAGAGCTTCTGGTATAGACACAGATTTTTGAAAATAGATCCTGATTTCAAGAATTGGAGAAATTCGAACAGGAACAACCAGAAGGTCCCTTTGAAGTGGAAGAGATAGTAGGTCTCGATGGAGTTACGGTAGATGGCCATGTTAAAGAGAGGCAGAAGGCCTCGTCGGAGTGATAACCTCCGCTTGTTTTTTAGAAAGCCTTGCTTTAGATCTGGTCACCAACGTGAAACCAGCATCCATCGCGTAGCTGTCAGAAGTCATTGGAGTAGGGGTGTTTGAAGAAGCAATGGGCTTCTACCCTTTCTCTATCGTTTTCTTTCCGGTCATTGCAAGGTGAAGGAGATCGGTTAGAGAGAAGGTTTCTTCGAGAGTAAGAACTCTCTTGAGAGGTAATCAGCCAAGGGATTTTCAACCCCCTTTTATAGGCAAAATTTGAAAGTCCAAGCAAGTTACAATTGCTATGCCCTTGAATCCGTTTTGACCACAAAGCTTTTGTTAATTAAATCGCTTTGAAATTTGTGTACACAAAGTACTATTGAAAGTATCTCCTTTTAACTGTTGAGTAATTTTTTTTAGTAGAATTCCATATTCTCGAGTGAAAGCAAACAATGGATTCTTTCTTGTTAAGGAACTATTTCAGGATTCCTCCATATCCAATATCGGATGCGTCGGTCGCCACTATTAAACTAGCCCTTTGGTTTATCAACGATAAACACGGAATTGATTTGACAAGGGATTGAGTAACTCCTAATTACTGCGTTCTCGTTCTTAAAGATTGAGTAACTTCTCTTCCCTCAGAAAAATTGAGGGCTCTGATACCATAACGACGCTTAATAACTTGAGCCCTTACATTATATGAGCTCTGTCATCCTAGCTTAATTTACATGAAGATATAGGAAAATTTTAAGGACACTTATAGTGAGCAGCGACTCCTCCATACCTATTAGACTTCTCTAGAATTTGTGACATACGCGGACACTCAGATTTACGTGCAGAAGGGGAATTGAAGAATTGGACCTTGGAGACTAGGAAATGAGACCCTAAGTACACCCTAAAATCCACATACACCTTGAAGGGTACTTACACCATTAGAATAGGAATATGTAGGGTATATGGACCTTAAGCATCTAAAAGGGTAGAAATGAACCAAAGCTATGGGTTTTGGCAACTCTAGAACCCTCGTGGAATACATAAGTTACGAAACATAATTTTGATAAGAGCCTACAAGTAGGTGCTTACTATGTAATATTACACTTATTCTTGCTATTGTTTGTTTATAGATGGATCGTATACTGCAGGGAACTTTTTAATCGAGTCATTCAATTTTATGTCATTTTTAATAATACTTTAATGTCACTCTCTCAAAACTCATGTTATTTTGTAAATTGTTTTGCATTTAGCTCTTCGCAGATGATTTTCACTTTTAATACTTTTTAACACTTTTTATGTTCACTTTGATTTTTTCATGTTTCCTATTTTAAAAAATTAAAAATTTATACATCAATTCGTGCTCTTTAGTTTATGTATCTATTTGTAATTTATAGCTTGAAAAAGCATATCGTTATAAGGGGTAAATTTTTTACTTTCATAATAATATTTTGTTTTTCTTTCTACATAGAATTCCACAACTTGTATATTGGGATAAAATTTAAGTTTAAGTTGGTAAAGTTTATGCTTTTGAGACCATGTTTATCATTTTCTTATTCCTTTAATATTATTAGTCTCATACGATGTATTTTATATATTATTAAACTGGTCTACGTGAGAGGAACGTATTAAACTATAAATTATTCATAATATGTAGTAGAAATTGTATAATAGGACTAGGTAAATCATGATAGAGGAAATGAAATGCCTTACTCATGATGTAAAATAGAAGAACAATTTTATGTGCCATGTTTAAAATTAATTTGTTAATTTCACTTTACAAGCTCAATTGGTAGAGTGTAAGACTCTTAACTTTGTGGTTGCCGTGTTTGAGCCCAAGTTTAGCTATTTAGAACATATACAAAGGAAAGTTATTGATTTTTAAGCTACTAGGATACTACCCTAGCTCAAAAAGAGCTCAAAGTTAGCGCTTGATTTTTAAGCAATCAAATTGCTATCTCACGATAAACTTTAGGCTAACACTTGATTTTAAGTAATCCATTAAGATTAGAGTCTCCAAGTTTTTGGTTGATCATGGTTTGTTCCATTGGCCATGTTGTTTGAGGGATTTGTCGTTGCTTTCTTTTCTAATACAACTTTTTCAATTATGCTATATGAAGTGGAACGTATGGTCTATGTGCTAAGACATTTAAGGGTTTGCTTAGTTTCTAATTATTGAGATGGATTCAAAAGTTCATAAAAATAATTTATATTAAAAGTAATAATGATTGAAATAGCGGAAATAAAATAATATCAACTTTAAACCAACGAAATAATAACTAACCTAAGTGCTACAATTTGAAGAAGAATACAATTACCCTAACTTCGATTCCATAACCTTCACAGCAACGTCGTCATCCGTACAAGGGTACCTTACGTTTCCCTGAAAAATAAAAGTAGAACATGATTTGAATATTTTATGATATATTTAGTAAGTAAACTCACTATTGGGATTAGGAAATGAAATTATATGCAATCATGATTGAGACATGTCCTTTATTTATCATCATGGCCTTGGCCTCACTTCCAAGTTCGGGCTTAAATTGGATGTGAATTACTGCTCTACATACAACCCTTTCGTGTCTGCATGGACTCCAAAGCGAGTTCATATATGTATCANATTATTATTATTATAATAATAAAAAAAATGGTTATGTTACATAAAATACCCCTAAACTTTGAACTTTGTAATTCGATTTCAATCGTGCGGATAGGATAGAATTGTAAAATTATTGGTGAACTCCAAAAAAAACCTGTTCCAGGACTAACGTGCAACAATTGGAAAACATATGTATCATCATTTACATCATTCACATAAATGGACAAGACAACTTTTATGTACAAATTGAAATTAACATTTTCTTCCGATAAAATAAATGACAACAATCTTAATATTTTATATAACTGCAAATAACATCACAATTTCCCGAAAATGAGGGATCTGTAATATGCATATTCCTAAGAACTACTTTTAGGAGAAAACATAGAACAATTTAAAAGTTAGAAATGTATTTTTTAAAAACAAATTTCAAATTCTAGGAGCATAACCTGAAAACCTACCCGAAGTTCTTGAGTACTTTTTATAATTTAACGCCAAAAAAAAAAAAAAAAAAAAAAAACTTAGACATAAATCATGGCATATACGTATGATGCAGGTCATAACTTTGTTCTTTCATAAAATAACTTTCATGAACAACATATTTTGTTTAACTGTATTTCATAATCCTGACAAAAACATGTTAACATGGTGTGTGTAGAATAAAATAGAGAAGTATTATGTATCATAAAATATGAGTGCAACAACCCAAAGTAAGGATAAAACTAACCTAAGGAAACCAAGAGAATGATTTAATGCATTTAGGTAAGGACAACATCTCAAGCGAGAAATTTCTATACCCTAAAAATTAATTTAAGGATTTAAGACATTTGAAAAAGGATTGAAAAAAAAAGGCAAAAGAAAAAGACAAAAAAAAATGACATTTTTTTCCAATTTATAAAGAACTTTCTCCATTTTTAATTTATTATCTAGAATGAATTTTAATATGCTCAAGAAAGGAAAAATGACCAGCTAAGGATGAAATTTTTTATAAAAAATTTATATATTTTTTTAGAAAAATAATAATAAAATATTAAGAAAATGACACATTACCAAAGTAACCCGTAAAATATGGATAATTATGAAAATGCCCTTCTTTCCACAATCAAAACTTCCACAATGACCTTCTGCACACAATCTATTGAGTCTCAAAAACCAGATTGGATCCCTCCAAAATTGGACAAAGTCTAGAATGTTCATAGATCACCACATAATAAGTCAGAATTAATATTGGAAGTCAATAGCTCGCTGATCGAAGAGGATGTTTCTGATGGATTATATAGAAAATTAATCTCTAAATCGCGACAATGATGAAGGTTTCAGCATCGGTGTAAGTTTTTCCTATAAAGTCTGAAGTTGAGGCAATAGTATGGAACAAGAATCAAGTTGAATTGATCTCTCAATCACAAGCAATAAGTTTAGATTTTGGGTCTCCTACTCTCAAATTTCTTCCAATTTCGAGACCAATTCTCTCTTATTTCCCTTTAAACTTGTTCCTACCGCTTCTAAACAAGGTTACAAACAAGATTTATGAAGGAATCGAGCATTGAAAATGCCTAAAAACCATTCCCCCAATCCAATCCGCCATTGAAGAACTTCAAAGTAAGTTTGAAAATTAAATCCAAGCCTACACACAATTTCGTCGACCAAGACAAATTCTAATAAGTTTTTGCACCTCCCACAAGTATTTTCAAAGATCACGAAGAAAAATAACTTCAGGAATGTGCCCAATTGAAGGAAATTCGTTTCTTATAGAATTTCGGGGTAAGTGTTGAATTCCTATCTATGATCCCTTTCCTTTCAAATTAAAAATTTCTTTAGATTAATAGGATCAAGTTGAGTAACTTTGATGTAGGAATCCAAGAGTTAAAACGTTGTAGAATGAACTACCTAAGAAAAGGAAAATTCACGTTTTTAGACGAGTTGTAGACAAATGACTATTTTTTAAAATTAAGGTATCATGCAAAAAGACGTTCCTCCAAACAAATTCTTTTAGCTTGAGGAAACGATAAAGAAGAGGTTCTATGAAACAATCGAGCCTTGAAAACTCCTAAAATCGGCTGCCCAAGAATGAATCACGAAGAAACAGATTTGAGACAAACTTTGAAGGCGGATATCTTAGACTACGATCCACGAGAAGGTATGAAATCAATATAGCTCTTCCTTGTAACACCAACTTTATTTTCATGAAGAAATGGATTGAAGAAACATTGTAAATCAATACCTAGCTCTTCCTTCCAGACTGATTCTTATGAAAAAAATTTATGGTTTGAGAAACTGTATACAATAAGGAAAATGTGGAAGAAAATTTGAGATAATTCGAATATCAAAAGCTTGAAAACAGAGATCCCGAACATCAACGATAAGGTAAGTAGTCATCTTGGACTTTTCTTATGAAATACTTGTAGCAATAACTTGGATTTTTGTATGAATCTTAAACCAAGTATGAATTAAGGGAATATGAAAGAAAAACACAAAGAACTGTGAGTTAAGGCCCTTAGTAGCTCAAATTGCTCGAAGTGTAAGTAACACTAAAATAACCCCTCTATTTACATTTCCTAATATAATTTGTATTCAAAAATAAAAAATCATAATAAATTTAATAATATTTTTCATTGGACATTTAAATGTTATATAAGGAAGATGTATAAGAACATACATATAAATAGCATATAAGATCATGTAAGATTAAAAGCTTATTTGACATTTAAATTTATCTAAGTTAAACGTTTAGTCCCTGACAAATTTTCAACTTTATATCTATTTGGTCCGTAAACTTAAGACAATTTCTAATAGGTCCCTAAATTTTCATTTTTTTTAAGTTCAACATTTTACGAGTAAGAAATTGAACCATCAAACTTTGTCATCTTAATTCATACCGTATCTACTAAATTATGCTTAGGGTAGTTCATACCTTATCTACAAATGGTCAAAATGTATCTAAATAATATTTTGACACATCACATAATAGGACAGATTGTTTGTTTAGTGGGAAAATTCATGGGTCAAACAAAACAGAGTATTTAAATTTTGTAAGTGTTGAAAATGAATTAATTTTGTAATTATTTGAATATTTGAATTTAGTTGTTCCACTTTTATACAAGTAAAATGAGGTTTAATTCTCAATTGAAATGAAAGAAACATGTTATCGTTGTATTGAGATAGGTAAACTCCGTTTTTATTTATTATTTGTAGTATTTTAGTTATTTTCCAAAACTACCGATGGGAGCTATTGTTAACCATTTGTCATTGGCAGTAACACGTGTTCTAAAGTGTAATGCAATAGTCCTTTAAATTTGAAGTTGATGAACAAGGATGACGTTTCAACATTTTATATACTTGCTGTAAATAAGAGCAATTATCGACATGTTTGGTAACAAGTTCTTCTTATTGTTTATAATAAAAATATAGTCATGTTTGATAACCGCTTTTTTTTTTAATTAAAAAATATATTTTTGAAACAAATGGGTATTATGGAAATGCCACTTGATTGTTAAGCAACAAGGATACTATCTCATGTAGACCATTATGATAGTCCTCGGGTTTTAAGCAACGTGGTGACTACCCTAACCCAAGACGAGCTCAAAATTAGCACTTTATTAAGCAATTAGGTTACTATCTATTGATAAACTTTAGAATGAGTCTTTAAGCAACGTAGTTACTATCTTATGATTAATAAGTAATTTCGATGCTTCCCTAAATTAGAATGAGCTCCTCGTGAGACCTTGACTTTTAAGTAATTAGGAGATCACCTTAATAACATGTATTAAGTAAGCTTATCACACACCAAAACAATGCCAAGACCCAAAGAATGCTAAGAACAAAGAACCAAGGTTCTAAGACTCCGAAACAAAAGAAAACCCTATTTTTCTCATGGTATACCATGACTCAAACTACATCGCTTGGAGTGTAAGAAGTCTTCGATGCAAGTTTCAAAGTACGCCACTTGGAATATATGAAGCCTTGAGCATAAGCATTCAAACTATGTCGTTTGGAATGTAGAAGGCTTGGGCATAGGTTTCTAGACAGCGTCACTTGAAATATATGAAGCCTTAGACGTAGGTTTCAGATTACACCACATGAAACATAATAATCATTTGGTGTAGGTTTCAAATTGTGTCGCAAGGAATTCATTAAGCCCTTGATACATGTTTAGACTTTGTTTCTTGAAACACTTGAAGCCTTGGACGTAAGTTAAGATTGTGTTACTTGAAATGCATGAAGTCTTGGACACAGGTTATCATGTTCATGCCTTGTATCGTAAATCCTAGGGGGGTGTTTTAAAAAACACAATAAGAAACAAGAACAAGAAATAAGAACAAGAACCAAGAACAAGAATGGGCAAGGACAAGAACCAGAACTAAGAATTAAGGATGAGGACTAAAACTGTCACGACCCGACTTTTGAGGCTTCGAAAAATCAAATCGTGACTAAAAAGACGAAATCGAAAACCAACAAAAGGAAAAGAAAAGAAAAGTAAAAGATAAGATAAAAATACCATTTAATTAAAACAAAATAAAGAAAAGATTTGTTTCAAAAGGAATTACAAATATAAAATGAAATGCAAAAGACTCTAAATATGAAAACGGACAAAGGACTCTAAAAGACTGCAAGGGACTGACGCTCCCGAACGACACCCCTCTATGACAGTGCAGCTCTCGAACACCTCCCCGTATCGATTGGTACCTAAAAAAAAAAAAAAGAGAAAGGGGTGAGTATAAAATATACTCAGTAAGCAACCTACTTGTAGGCTCTTTTCACATCCTTATCTTGATAGGTATCCACTGTCTTTCTCAGGTTTCTAAGGAGAGTGATCTAAGCTACAACTCTCTTTTCTGTATCTTAAAAGGCTTGCTCATCTTATGCAGTGAAATGATCAGTGTCATGAGGTTAGGCGCGATCTCATAAGCAAATTTGAAGGGATCGTATGGCTAGATCTGAATACGTGACTCTCTCTGAACATCATCTGTGGAGGTTAGCTGACGACCCTCCCACGGGACCATGCAAATCACAAGTAGGAGTTCATAACTCACTCAGTATTAAAATCGAGCCGTATATGATCATCATGTGAATTATTAATCTTCTCAATTAATTGATTTATAAGGAGAGATTAAATATTTTTGGTCTAGTCTCATACAAACTCATTGGATATGATACCCCCACTCACTTGTCTTCACATAAATGATATGGATCAAACCATTTGTAATAATTACAAGGTGTGTGTATCAATAGTGCTATCTTAGTATTTTAAGTACTTATATCTCCATAAAATCGGTACATTTTACTAGCCTTTATATATTATCTAGCAATTCTATGTACTAAGGTTGAGCCTAGCAAAATCCTTAATTTTTTTAAGGCTATTCTCACAATCTTGTTGTAAGTGCGAGTTGTGCTTGCGTGAATCGACTGAGTCAAACTAGTTGTTCCTCATTTAAATTGTTCACTAAACTACCGTCTATAAAATTCAGTGTTGGAAGATTCCTGGAGAAGATTCCTCGATTGTGACATTTGCATGTGCTGACTGGGTTGGTTTTTGGTTTGCAGTTGAACGAGGCTTAGTGTTTGATTTTGGCTCAGATTTTGAGCCCTCAGCCTTGGACACGAATAGATTCCTTTGTTTAACAAATTTTTACCCAATTTTCAATCCATTTTCCTCTTATTGTTTAACAAATCCATTTTTTCCAATTTAGATTTGCTACTGCCCCATAAATTTTTAACTCATTATCTTACTTTGAGGTTTAATTTTTCCTATTATTATCCATATTTCCCTAATACTAAAATCAAAAGAATATTTAAAATATTGTAAAAACATGTGAAAAGTTTAATATTAAATTTCTAAAACACATCAGTTCTAACCCTCTAATCTTAACGTGATTAATTTTTTACCCTTCATTTTCTAATCTTAACGTGAATAAATTTTTACACATCATTTTCTAATCTTAAAAATAAGTTATTCTAAGTCACATCTAAAAATTGTAAAAAATTTTACACAGTTAATGTGTAACAAGTCTACTAGGAGTAGATATTTTCTGATTCACCAGCTCTTATCTCTTTTCAAAAGGATCAGTTAATAAAAAATTTGAATATCCAAAACAGAAATCGAATTTTCTTTTTCTAGTCTTAATTATTCTTAATTTTTTGTCAAATACTTAAAATATTTAAGTCAGGAAGTTAGAATTGTTCAAATAAGATGATCCACTGAAACTATTAATGAACACACCTATTTATTTTAAGTCAAATTTTTTGACAATATAGAAACTGCAAATTTTCTTTATTATTATTATTTAGTATGCATTACAAAAATTTCCCGCTATAGAGCAAGAAGGAATAATTAGACGAAAAACACTATTTAATTTTGGTATCAATCATAAAAACACTATAGAGCAACAAGAAGGAACAATATTGTCCTATTTAGCATTTCTCAAATTATTCTAAGTTACATTAAAAGATTGTATTGTCTTTCTTTGGCTTTTCTAAATTATTACGGGTCATAGCTAAAAATTGTAATAAAAAAAAAAAAGTCATTTTAGGGCTTTCCCTTTTACCCATCTCCTCGAGGTCTTAAAACTCGTCTGGAAAGGCTTCCACACACTTGTAAGTAATGTTTCATTTCCTTCTAAAAGTTGTAATCTGTCAACGACATCGAGTCGGATAGGGAAATGTTTAGAGAGTGGCTCTACCGTAAAGATTGAGAGAGAAAACAGTTAGTTGGCAAGTGTTTTAGGGGAATAAGCATATGAGTGGAGAGAAAAGTTGGAAAGTGGGATAAAGAAACAATATTTTATTTATTTTTCTAAGTTAAATGAAGATTTTAGTTATCCTTATTCTCAAATAATATTTACAACCATTAGAAATTTGTTTGAAGTCCACTAAAATTTTATCTAGACAATTTAATATTTAGATCTAAATAACCAAAGATTTAAATTCTTTCTTTAGGAGTGAAGTTTGAAATTTGGCTTAAAAAATGGTGTTGATGAGAAGGGTTTTCCTTTATATAACAGTAATACAAAGGTATTAGAGCTCATTCATCAATGGACTTCTTAGACCAAGTCATCACCTTTGCTTCACTCGACATGAAATCTTTTCTTTTCTTTAGGAGCAATGTACTTACTACAATTCGATTCCCGGCACAAAAATGGAAGAAACTTGAATGCAATTGAGTTGGGAGAAGTTTATGATTGGCATTGGAGAGAAAAAAAGTGTAATCTAAGTTTTAGGTCGTTGTGCGTGTAATACTATGCTAAATAAAGCTTAACCTAACAAACACTACACACTTAATATCCATTCCGTTTTTTCCATTTTTTTTTATTAGCATTCTACATATAAAAAAAGAAAAAAAAAGTATATATTTAAAAGTGG
Organism: Cucurbita maxima; assembly: GCF_002738345.1. NCBI lineage: Eukaryota > Viridiplantae > Streptophyta > Magnoliopsida > Cucurbitales > Cucurbitaceae > Cucurbita > Cucurbita maxima. The sequence goes on along the minus strand of NW_019272091.1, from coordinate 212,113 downwards.
TTAAAAACTTATGTTTGTTGTATGGCAATGATTATATATATGATTCTAAAGAATCCAAAATAAAATACAAACCAATTGTAAGTTAATGATGAAGGCTATGAAAAAGATGTATCTCTACTAGCCCATTGCTAATAAAAAAATGACAAAGTAGATAAATAAGGGTGTTGCACCATAATAAACTATATTATTTTATTTATATCTCAATTTTTGGAATTGATATTTTTTTATTTTAAGTGTAAGGGCGGGTAGAATTTCAAAACTCCATAAATTTGAAAAATATAAAATCCAACCTAAAAAAGTCTACATTAATGTTGACTTTCCATCTCAGTTTATGAAAAATTTGGGTTCCTTTAGACTGGGTTAGTTTTTGTTTTTTTAGTAAATATGGGGGGAGTTGGGATATTTGACCTCTAGATCGAAGTATACATGGTGTTAGTGTAATGATCCGAAATTTTCTACTTAATTTAAGGTCGTTACTGTATACATGTCATAAACATGAATGCGGAAAATCTTCATTTAAATTTTCATAAAACATAACCTTAAGTTTAAAATACAGCCATGGACTTACGTATTTTGAAAACACCTTTAAACGGCACAACAAAATACTAAATAAAATAAATAAATGTTTAAATTAAAACATCATATTCTAGCATAAATCTAAGAAAATAAATACAAATACTCTATGCATGTGCCATGGTCTCGAGTTGCGATGTCGTCGTCAGCCGTACAAGAATGTCTTGCCTGGCTTGAGTATTGAAAGAAATACTATGTAAGTGACCCCACTATTGGAGGTTGTGCAACAAGAACATGCAAAATGTTATGACGGAACCTATCATATCAGTCTATTTTTCCTACGACACTAATCTTATGGGCAGCTTGAATGTGTATCATATACTCTACACACTGCCCATGCGTGCGAGTATGGGCTCACCAGACAGTTCGCACACTGCTGGGCCCCTTTTCTTGTCGGAACGAGCCTTCTCTGGTAGCTCTACTGCTGCCGACACCCATTAGAATTAGTAACTGTCACGGCAGCATTATGTAAAACATAATGATACTTCACCTGCCTCGTGGATGTACGCGTCCGTACCCTCGTAATGGAATAGGGGTTTTCCCCAATGCATGAGCACACAAAATGCATGAGGTCCCAACATTTTTTCGTTTTCATTATCATTTAATACAACCCCGCTAGCGTTATGTACCTATCAAATCATTTTTCATATCATTTCACATCTCGTTTATCATTCATATCATATCGTTTCTCATTCTTCAGTTCTCATATCATACATAATTCTATCGAGGTTATATTGTATGTCATTTATCATGATTTCATGTTATTCATATCAGGTTGTTTACTTACAATTTAGGAGACATAACATAACGTCTCATGCTTTTAATATAATATTCACATGTCGTATCATAATCATATCATCATAGGAACATACTCTAACGCTATCATTCTATCAATCTATCACAAACCTATCCCTTTCTACATATAACCTACCTGAATTCTTTTATAAAACTATCATATCCATAGCACTTTGGTATGTAACCTAACATTAACGTTTCATGAACGTATCTTACTCTTATCGTTACATTTCGTTTTGTGCATTCTTCTCGTATCCTATCTCAAACATATTATTGAGCACATCGTACCATGATTATTATCATACAATTCACATATTATAAAGCTCATATTATAACACATACATAACATATCATAAGCATATCAATCCATAGACAATTCGCACATATCAATATATATGACACGTGCAGAACCACATGACACATGTCAACATCAAATATAACCATGCCGATAGTAAGGCCACTTACCTGGTTAGCTTAAGTCATTGTCACGAATATATCCTTAATGAAAGTTCGATTCCGTCCTTTGAAATCCAAGTTAACCTATGTGAGCCCATGACATCAGTGTCAAGTTTGAACCCTATAAAATTATTTCTCTCATTTACATAGTTCATAGTTAAAAGTCTTGAACGATTATATATATATACACACATATATATATAATGCTATTTTCAATCTGACAAAATTTAATGGAGTTCCTTTCTTTCTGATATTTCTTGTTTTATTTTTAAATTCTATTCAATAAATCTTTTCTCAATCTTCCTTCCTCCCTCTCTATAATATTTTCATTTTGTAAATAGATTTTCAATTCTGTAAATAGATATTACTCCAACTCAATATTTATTTTTCTTCTGTAAACAATATTATTGGTTAATTTTAGTCGATTATTTGGGTACAATCTTACATATCATAGATCTGCCAACTAAAATTTTATTGATTCTAACCTTATTTAGTATAACTTACCTAACAAAAATATGAAAGAAGATTTGATTTAAAATTAATTTCTTATAAGGAAAAAGAAAATTTTACAGTAATAGTAGACAAAAATCTCTCGTCCAAGTAAATCTACATCATATCTATTGAAAAGCTATTGTACTTCTTCTCAAATCTGACATTTTTTCTCTTTATTTTTGGATTAAATGTGATATTGTGGGGTTGAGGAAAGAAGATGTTGTTGGGATGAGAGTTAGTGGAGAGGGGTGGGTAAATTTTATTTTATTTTTTTAATTATTATTTGTAAGTAATCATTTTTAGTTATTTATTTATGAATTATTATTATTATTATTATTATTATTATTTTGAGCGGAAATATTTTTTATAATTATTTTTATTTGTTTATTTATTTTTATTAGTTTTTTGGGCTATTATACTCAGCTAAGCACAAATGGGTATTTATGATTTTTTTTTTTTATTAAATTGAACATTTGAGTATGTAATTGTATAGACTCTTAATTTTTTTTTTTTTTTCATTCTTTCCATTGAATTTGTGTCCATTTGACCTAACTTTTTTTTTTTATTTTATTTTGGAGAGCATATTCTTAACTTATATTTTGAATTTAAAAAGAATTTTGGGCAAACAACATGGTTTTGGTGCAACTTTAGCATCAATTATGGGAAACTTTAGCGAGAGAATGGAACTTGACTTCAAGAAATGCAACTATTGGCATTGCATTTGGGGTGCGGACGAGAAGGGTTTTTATTTGTATAATAGTCGATATTCAAGGTAATTCATACCTCGACTTCAAACAAGAGTACATGTCAATAAAATATTGAAATTGTTATCCAAGAATAAAATATTAAAATTGTTATCCAAGAATAAAATATTAAAATTGCTATCAAGTTGAATATCAAAGTCAATCCGGTAGAAAATATCTAGCACACAAATGAAGTAAATTTTAAAATATATACACCAAAACTCCTAAAAAAAATTGATACTTTTTTCAAAATAACACCATATAATCCAAATCAAACTGGAATTAGATTATAATATAAAACACAAAAGGTTAGAATTTGTTATATTTTCCATTTAATCAACGAATATTCAAGAATTAGGTTTCTAAGGAGTTGTATGGTAAACACGGTGAACATATTAGGCTTGAAGAAGCTATTTTACTTGGAATGGAAAGGAATGAACGGATCATACACAGAAATGGTGGTTTACAAGTCTTATAATGTATACTTTGTTTCCCATTTTCCTCTACCATTTGCAATAGTAAAAAAAGCCCACCATGGATGAGTTTGTGCTGTCACGAGGAGGAAAAGAAAATATGTATAATAAGTGGAAATGAGAAAGATTAAGCAAACATTCTCATGGTATCAGAGCCTTTTCGGTTTAGCAATCCCGGTCCTTTATTTTCAATGGCTTCTGAATCCTCTACTATTCTACTCCACCACCACTGCTGGCTTTGACACCATAGGGGCAGTCGCCATGGCTGGCACAAACAGAGCCAATTGATTACTCTTTGGCTCCACCCTTTTGACCTCCAAATCACCCTTAGCCATACTCGGTACATACAACCTTACCTTCGCCAACACAATCGATTCTCCCTTAGCCAACATGACCTCTCTCATTTTCTTCCTAATTGACCCTTCATCCTTCACAGAAATCCTAATCTCAGGATCCTCATTAGCGTTCTTTTCGAAAATATACGGAATCTCGATAAGTCCATCGACCTTTTGCAGAGATTACCTTTGGAATCTGGGAGCCACATTGGCCTCTTCGCCAACCAACTCGTCGCCGCCCTTCTTGCCAAAATTGGCTCTTTCGCCCCTATGGCGACTCTTCCGGCTTCAACATTGTCTTTGTCCCTTGCTCTAGGTTTCTCCTTCTATTTCTTGGGTTAGACATATTCTCACTATAACCAAGGTAGCATCGCCGCTAAGCGGCGATCTCTCTTCAGTTTTCGATGACCAAGAAAGTGTTTCTCTATGCCTCCTCCGAACCAGGTTGTTGACATATTCACGAAAAGTGTTTCTCAACCTCTCTTTGAATTTTTCAGATCCAAGCTTCACGTTCATTTAAATCCGACGCTCAGCTTGCGGTGGGGTGTTAAAGATATCTAGTAATGAATTATAGTTTACCATATATATCATATTTGATATTTTATTATAAGGCAAATATCTAGATATTTGCCTCCTTAGCATAGGTATCTTTCCGTTCATTGTTATTTCCATTTATTACTATTTTCATATCATTGTAATTTGTTTGATTATAAATAAGATAATTTTCACACCATTTAGGTGTGTGGATTAAGCAAACATTCTCAATAAGGCTAAGTTTAAATTGTTTGTCGTAAGTTTTTGTGTAATTAGACTTAGTTTAAATGAATAGTAGTAAGTTTTTATGCATAATTAGGCTTAGTTAGTTTAAATTATTAGGAGTATGTTTAAAATTATTTCATGCAAGATTAGGTGACGGCTACTATTTCTAACGGGTATTCGGTTACTATTTCTAACGGTTATCCGACATAGAGAGCTACTAGAGCATGTTCGCCCGACAAGGAAAGGGGTCATCAGTGTGCGAACCGACTGGTAGATCCATACTCGCACGTATGGGTCATGTGTAGAGTATATGGTACACATCCAAGCCACCCGTTAGGCTAGTAACTTAGGAAAATAGATTATTATGATAGGTCCATCATTGAATTCGCTTGTTCTTGCATCATAACCTCGACAGGGGTTTCTTACTGAGTATTCTTAAAGCACTCAAGACTCGTGCTACTATATTTTTCACATAAAGGAAAGGCGCCCCTATAAGCCTGACGGAGGCGTTGCAACCCCGAGACCGTGACACTTGAATAGGATAGGTTCGCATTTCAAATTTAATAGTATAAGTTGGTATAAGTAGAGTTTTATTTGCATTTGACAATAGTATAGGTTATCATAAGTTGAGATGTATTTGCAATTTGACAATAGTATAAATTAATATAGATTGAATTGTATTTGCATTTAATAAACTATAAGTTGAGTTGTATTTGCATTTAACACAGTATAAATTAGTATTGGTTCAGTCACATTTATAATTACTAGGCCAAAAGTTATAATTAGTAGCCCATAAGTTAGTATATGTTTATAATTACTTGGCCAAAAGTTATAATTAGTAGCGCATAGTTTAGTATAGAACATTTAATTCAATAATGTTTTTTTTTTTCTTTGTAGTTAATGTGAAATTTATAATAAAGGTTTTTTTTTTTGAAGTAATTTTGCATTAAATGTTAGTTTAAATGTGTAGTTACAGTCTTAAAATAAATAGAAATATTTAAGGTGGAAATTTCTCTCTAAGGACGCGATTTAAAACTATGAAGCAGATGACGATACATAACGTGTCAGAATGGACAAAGTGGACAATATCGACTAGCCATAAATTTGGCTGTTATAAATCTTCTTCTATTTTTATGTGTTAAAACATGTGGGGTGAAATGTTTGAACATTTGACCCCACCTTTTAAATTTTTATTTTGTTTTGATTCTCATTCTTATTAATCCTATCTACTTTTCTTCCGGTTTAATGGGAGTAAAAAATTGATATATATGGTTGAAAGAACCATTTATACCTTTACCTTAAATTGCTTGATAATGCTAATTAAGGAGAAAGTACATGAGTGGGTTAGAGGCCGAAGTAATCCGACCCGATTCCTTCGTCTTCCTTATTTGGAAAACCTCGAAAACCCTAATTGAAGATGCACCGCCGCCGACGACATAGTCATCTCCGTTTCCGACGAGGTCACGTAGCATCCTCCTTCTTCGATTTCAAAGGCCTGCCTTCTTCGACGCAACGATCCCTACGTTGATGCTTACTTTTACTTGATTCTCCCTCCGGATTAGCAACCCCATCGATTCCGAGAATTCACAAAAGACCAGCGAACCAAACCACACGATTTCCTTTCGAACATCCTCGGTTCCCATTCTCTCAAACACACTCGAATACAGAAGGTGAGTTTGGAGATAGAAATTGTTTCCAAGGGATGTAAAAGGTTGAGCATAAGAATATAAGAAGAATCTCAAGATATTTTCCAATCAAGTATAATTGTCTTGTCGAAAGTCATGCATATTTTCTAGCGAAAATAAATGCTACAACATAATATCCTGTCAATTTTGGAAATAAAAATAAAATTTTAAAAATAAGGAAGAAGGAAAAAATTTGAAATCTTGCAATAACTTTGAGTAATCCCTTTGTACTATGACATAAGGCTATTTGTCAAGTTTCATGTCATTTAGAGGTCACTTTGGTCATAATTATAGGGGCATTTTAGTCATTTTACACTTACACTTGGTTTAGCCCATTATCCTATTATAATGGCCCATGAAATGTCATAAATAACTTTATCATAATTCTTCCTAAAATTTCTTAGCAACAAAACTCATTTAGTAGGTATGTGACTTAAGCGATTCATTGAAATAAATGTTCATGTGGGCAATAAAGTTGACAAATTTACTCAAATTTAATCTCAAGAAACTCACTTTTTTTTTTTCTCATCATGATTCCATCGACTGGATCAATAGTTTTTCTCATCACTTTTTTTTTTTCTCAAGTCCTTTGTAATACCAAGAATGGGCTTAACAAAATTTTCTTCTAAATTGGCATCATATAAGCAGGGTAGATATCCTTAGATGCCATAAAATTTGGAAGGACAATCTTTAAATTGTAACTATGTTAATACCTTTTAAATTACATAAATATATCGTATCATAATATTTCATGTTTCCGGACATAACTATTTTCATCATATACATATCATATCATAACATATCGCATCACAATATATCATATCATAAACATGTCAATTTATCATATATCTTGTCCATAACATATCTCATATCATTTTCATAACATCTCAGAATATATATATATATATACACACACACACACATATATATATACTCGTCATTCACATGTCGTATCATAATCATATCATATCGTAAACACTTTGTGGTCATATCGTTCTCTAACTTATCATAGCCTTACATTCTTATACTTATCATAGTCATATCGTTACATGAACGTACCTTAGGCATATTGTTACAGAATGTATCCTAACGCTATCATTCTATCAATCTATTATAATTTCATCCCTTTCTACCCATAACCTAATCGTATTCTTTTATCAATCGATTGTGACCATATTGTTTTTATCAATCTCTCATATTCATAGCACTTCGATACGTAACCTAACCTTAAAGTCTCATGAACATATCTTACTCTTATCGTTACATTACGTTTAGTGCATCTTTCTCGTATTCTATTTCAAACATATCATGGAACACATCGTATTGTAAGTATTATCATACAATTGACATATCATAACAATATACATAACATATCATAAACATATCGATTCACAAACAATTCACACATATCAATATATATGACATATGCAGAACAATGGGGCATGTGTCAATGGGGCGTGTGTTAGACTTCATGCGAGCATCAGAGACTTTATCTTAGAATATTATATATATATAATATATATTATTTTATTTTTATTAAAGATTTTCTTTTCTATTATTACTAGTACTGTGTTTTCTAGACTTCCTTACAATATTTCAAGAGTAATTTCTTTTTCATTGTCTTCATCTCTTATAAATTAGATTGTGTTGGGTGGTATATATAAAAATTACCAATATTATTATGTTGCTTGAATAACATATTCAATTTTAAAAAAATAGTTTAAATCTCCAAATCTCCTATTTTCTTCCATTAATTCTATTTTCTTTTTCGGTCTCTTTTTTCGCAAAACCTACCTATTATGAAAATGTACGACTGGACAGTATTTAGGTTTTGGATTATAGAGCATTTGTTATCTTGACCTTATATCTAGGTTTTGGATGAATGGTCCTTAGATGGTAGTTAATTGGTTAGCAAATAATAATGAAATTAAGAGTTATCTTGACAATAATGATAATAATGGGTTTTGTTTTTGTAACATATGGTTGTGTGAGGAGGAGTTTGTTGAGTAATGAAAGAAGTTTGTTGAGAGTTTGGCCTAGGAAGAGATTAGTTATTATTAATTAATTATGATTATTAGTTTTTTTTTACTATTGTTACATTGTTTATAATCCAAATAGAACCCCGATTGATAACGTGTTATTTTTTAAATTGAAAAATATATGCTTGAAATTCATTATGGTTTTTTTATTTTATAGCCCACCCGTCCTTCACCTAGTCTAACAGTCCTTCACCTAGTCTAATTTTCATAGTTTCTCATGACCTAGCCCAATCGGCCTTTTATTTGGACATCATATGTAAGGACAGGGCTGAATCATGACTCCAAAAAGAGGGGTAAACAGAAAAAAAAAATAGTATTTAAAACATATTATTCATTAAAACAAAATAGTGTTTATACATGAGTAATTAAAACACAACACAATAGTTCAAACAAAATATAAGGAACCAACACAAAACATTTCAAAACAAATGGATTGAAGACCACGAAGTCAGGCTTGTCTATGACACCTACTCCAGAGTTCGCTCTCGACCTCGACTAACTCCTTATTACCTTCAAAAAAATGGAAAATGAGGAATGAGTACAAGACTTTGCAAGTAGCCCACTTGTATGATCTTGATCTTTGGATTCTAAAACATTGGTTATCCTTTAAGGGCTTTAATACTATGATTTTTGGTTATTGGTTCTTGTCCTTAAAACTTGGTTCTTGATCCATGTTCTAGTCCTAGATCTTTCTCTTGTTCTTGGTATTTCTAAATTATTGTTTGGTTCTTGGTTTTTTTCGCTAAGACACTGCCCCTAAGATTTACAGTATTAGACATGAACCTGACATCCTGTGTCAAAGGCTTCATGCGTTCCAAGCGACAGTTTTAACCCGCACCTCAAGGCTTGCCCTTCGATATGCTCTGAAACCTATGCTAAAGGTTTCATGCATTTCAAGTGGCATAGTCTGAAAACCTACAAACAAGGCTTCTTACGTTCCAAGTGATGTAGTCTAATTATGCAACAAGGGATTGCCCTATGATATAGTCTGAATACATATGCCCAAGTCTTCATGCGTTCCACGCAGCATAGTCTGAATACCTAAGCTCAAGTTTTCATGCATTCCAAGAAGCGCAGTTAAAATCCTGCACCCAGTGCTTGCCCTATGGTACAACCTGAATACCTATGCCCAAGGCTTCATGCGATCCAAGCGGCATAATCTGAATACCTACGCTCAATTGCTTCATACGTTCCAACCAGTGTAGTCTGAGTCAAGAACATGTTGTACCGTGGGAAGTCTTATGATTTGTTCTTGAGTTTCTGAGTTTTAGGACCTCAATTCCTTATCTTTGAGTGGTATCTAGCATTCTTCTTGCTTTGGTAGTTGTAGAGCTTGTATGGTATTGTTCTTAGTTCTCAATCTTGTAAGTTTCTAAGGTTCATAATTCCTTGAGACATAAGTTGTAACATGCATTCGTAAACATATGAATCCATCGTAATAACAAGCCTGAGATGTTCTAGAAAATCATAGATTCATAATGAATTCCTTGGAGGGTTATAGAAGGGTCTTGAGTCTTGAGGTGTTTCCTTTAGGCGTTTCTTAGGTCCTAACTTACTTTAAATTCCAACTTTCCCTAATCAACTTGAACGTACGTTCTTGTCCTTATGACAGGCCTTATAAAAAGTAGGAAGTCATTTGGAGCAAGTATAGACCTTGAATTTTTAGAAGTAGTCTCAGGGGCATTTTGGTCATTTTACCCATAATTCTTGGTTTTGCTACTTAACGTGTTCTAATTGCTTACAAACTTCACCACATCATCAGATATCACAGAGTAAGGTCTACCACAGAATTTAATAGCATTTGGAGGTCCTCTAGGTCAGGAACCGTAGGTAGATATCCTTAGGCAATATGGTCATTTTGTACCATTTATTGGTTTACCTACTAAAGCTTTTCAGTGTCCGATTCGTTCACGAAACTGGTTAGAAATCTCATATGGAACAGGTGGCCTCCTCTACTAATTCGTTCCCCCACCACACCTTGACAAATGCAATTTCCTTGGTGTGCAAGGTCTTTACCTTGCGAGCTAGGAACCCCACTGGTTTCTCCTCGTAGCTTAAGTCTTCGGTCACATCTAGAGTCAAATAATCTATCACGTGCGTGGGGTTTGCTAAGTACTTATGAAATGTCGATGCATGGAACACGTTGTGTATGGATGAGAGAGACGGGGGTAGGGCTAACCTATAGCAAACGGGTCCGATTTGCTCCAAAATCTCGAAGGGTCCTATGAAGCCCGGACTCAATTTTCCCTTGGGTCTGAACCTTAGAATGTCGTTCATGGGGGCCACCTTCAGGAATACCATGTAGCCTACTTCGAACTCCATGTTTCTTTATCTCGAGTCCGCGTAACTCTTCTGTATACTCTGACCAGTGTGCATCCTCTCCCTAATCTGCTGCATCGCCTCGTTCGTGACTTGGACTAACTCTAGACCCACTAGTTCCCATTCTCCTACCTCGCCCCAGCATAATGGTGTCCTACACCATCTTCCATACAATGCCTCGTACGGTGCCATACCGATTGTCGCCTGGTAGCTGTTATTATAAGCGAATTCCATAAGGAGCAATTTTGAGTCCCAACTCCTAGAGAAATCAAGTACACAGGCCCGCAACATGTCCTCTAGAACTTGGTTCAAGCGTTCCGTCTATATATCGGTCTGTGGGTGATACGCTGTGCTGAAGGGTGGGTTGTACAGTTAGCCGAGCCAGTTGCACCTTAATACCTTCCAGGGCTACAGCTATTTCCACTCGCTCGAAGTCTACCTGCACTCTGGGTTCTTTCGTGATTAGTGCCGATGAATGCGCTTTCTTCCAACTTAGGGCATCTGCAACTACTTTGGCCTTCCCAGGGTGGTACTAGATGTCAGTCGTGAGAGGGGTGCCTCTATCTTGGAAAAGTCTTGCACGAAGCGGTGGTAGTAGCCTGCCAGACCTAGAAAACTATGTATCTCAATCACAGTAGTTGGACGGGCCAAGCCGGTGACCGTTTCCACCTTGGCAGGGTCAACTAATACTTCTCTGCCGATATCACATGTCTCAGGAATGAGACTTCGCGTAACCAAAACTCACACTTCGAGAACTTGGCATACAACCTATTTTCCCTCAAGACTGTCAAGGCCTTCCTCAGGTGCGTTTGGTGTTCCTGATCCGTCCTTGAATTCACCAGGATGTCATCTATGAATACACTGACAAAGGTATCCAAATATTTCTTGAACACCCGGTTCATCAGTTCCATAAACACTGCTGGAGCATTGGTTAGTCCAAATGACATTACCACAAACTCATAATGGTCGTACCATGTTCTGAAATCTATTTTCGGCACGTCCTCATTTTTTATCTATATCTGGTGGTAACCTGAACGAAGGTCAATTTTTGAAAACATTGTGGCTTGTCTGAGCTGATCAAACAAGTCTTCAATGCATGGGAGGGGTACCTATTCTTCACTGTCCTCTTATTCAGTTCCCTGTAATCGATGCACAAGCGCATGGAACCGTCCTTTTTCTTGAAAAATAATACCGGTGCACCCCAGGGCGACACGCTCGGTCTGATAAACCCCTTGTCTAGCAGTTCCTGTAGCTGCACCTTAAGTTCTTTCAACTCCGCTGGTGCCAGGCGGTATGGAGCCTTGGATATGGGGTCAGTTCCTAGTTCCAGTTCTATAGCAAAGTCAACATCTCGAGATGGGGGAGTCCCTGGCAAGTCCTCTGGAAACACATTTGGGAAATCATTCACTACAGGCAACTCAGTTAGGGAGACGCCTTCTTCCTTGATCCTTGCCACGCTGACTAGTATCGCGCAGCCCCATGCTGGACAAGCTTCTTCGCCTTCCTCATCGATATCACCTTGCGCATCGTACCCAGACTGGTGCCCCTGAATCTGAACCTGGTCCTTGATGGTGGTGTGAAAATGACCTCCTTCTTGTGAATATCTATGCTAGCATGGTTTTCTGTTAACCACTCCATGCCTAGGATTACATCGTACACGGTCATATCGACCACCATTAAGTCTACACCGAAGCTAACCCCTGATACTACTACATGACCATCCTTTACCCTATAGGTGGCGACCATATCCACCCCTACCGGAGTGCCTACTAGAAAATCATGTAACAAGGGTTCTAACACGATCCTTGCTTGACTAACAAAATCAGTTGAAATAAAGGAGTGCGTAGACCCGAAGTCAAATAATGTCAAAGAAAAATGACCACGGACAGATAGTGTACCTGTAACCACCGCATTCGAGTTTTCCACGTCCCTGCTAGTGGAGGCAAAGGCTCTCGCTGAAGGGCGGTTCAAGGTGGGGGCATCTACTATGCGTAGTGGCCTTTGCTGACCCTCGACATCAATTTAAGTAATGCTGCCATGACGGCTACTGTTTCTAATGGGTATCCGACATAGGGAGCTACCAGAGACTGCTCAACCGACAAGCAAAGGGGCCAGGGGTGTGCAAACAAACTCGTGGGTCGATACTCGCACGTATGGGGCCATGTGTATAGTATATGGTACACATCCAAGAAACTCGTTAGGATAGTACAATAGGAAAATAGACTGTAATGCTAGGTCTCATGATTGCATTCGCATGTTCTTGCATCATAACCTCGATAGGAGGTTGTTTACTGAGTATTCTTAAAACACTCAAGCCTCGTGCTACTATATTTTTCACATAAAGGCAAGGCGCCCCTATAAGACTAACGAAGGTTTCACAACCACGAGTTCGTGACACATGCATAGGATACTTTCGCATAATAATTTAATAGTATAGGTTAGAATATGTTGAGTAGTATTTTCATCTGACAATATTATAGATTAGTATAGGCTAAATTGTATTTGCATTTGACAATAGTATAGATCAGTCTGGTCTGAGTTGTATTTGCCTTTATAGTTCATTGGATGTTGATAATTTGGTTGGGTTTCTAGTTTCTACTTGTATCGACCCATGTGCAAGCTTTCAAACTCTGGATTTGGCTGTTAATGACCCTAATATTCCCCTAACAATATTGTAAGGTTATTTACTTCTCGCTTCTAAGAGTGAAAACTATCTCCACATATAAACATGAGTCCTTCCAACATGTCTTTTCCTTACGTACATGTTTGCTACGAAAATTCTCAAGAGGTTTTCCAACATAAAATTGCTCAAAGTAAAGCACATTTAATCTCGAAGTTCTTATAATTAAACCAACAAAAAGGAAAGTGCATCTCTTTGATATAGGTAGTAAGTTTCAATTCTTTTTAAGCATTTCTTAGTCATCTATACTCTGGGTCGCTTTATTGGATATAATCTTGGTTCATTCATGTACTCTCTTTACTCGGGTATCACTCTACTCAAAACTTTTTCACAATTAAGTAATATTCAGGTTTTAACATTTTAAAGGTAACAAATTAGGACGAAAAGAAAATATGTATAATAATTGGAAATGTCAAGGTTAATATCATAAAACGGATATATGCAAAGAACTCACGTAAATTTTCCTACAAGAAAAAAAAGAAGAAGAATGATGGTCAATTGCAACGTTCTAACTTGAAACCAACCAACTGTCACAACATTTGTTTATTTAAAAAATAACTTTAAAGATTATTTGTTATGCGCATAAAGAAAAAAAAAACATGTACAAGGAAAATGATCTTTACAAGACTATGAAACGAAAGAAACTATATGGAAATAGAGGGAAGAATTTAGGAGACGTACCTGAGTAATTCCAATATTAAGACACTTTCGAGGATGACGGTTTCCTCTTGATGTGTATGATGTATGAACGAAAAATAAAAAATAAATAAAAGAAGCGGAACTTTCTGCCACGTTGCTAAAGCTGAGAAGTGGCGGGTTGGCCTCCACTATAAAAAAAGGAGGTCCCCCACTTCATTATATCATCCTAAATGAACAGTTCGAGCCAGTCAGAGAGTACACTTTCTAACGACTCAAGGCCAAAATTTTGGTTGATTCGCTCAGACTCTTTCCTCCTAGTTTCAATTTTTAGAAAGCGTTCAAAGTTAGTATGCATGACTACCTTCTAGCTAATTTAAACGATTACGAGTCAGTTTCTATGCAGTATTGGGCTTAGTTTAAATTATTGGGACTAAGTTTCTATGCTTAGTTTAAATTATTAAGAATAAGTTTTTATGCTTAATTAGACTTAAGTTAAATTTTTGGAATCCAATTCAAATTATTTATGCGTAACTAGGCATAGATAGTTTAAATACTTCGGAGTAAGTTTTTATGCATAATTAGATTTAGCTAGTTTGTGCGTTGTGAAACATTATGTTGAAAGCATGAAAATGTGACGTCATGTCTGGTGAATTGCATGTATAGAATGATACGAATGACATGAAGAATGATAAATAACATGAAATATAATCCCGATACAAGCATGAACGATATGATAACTGATATGAGAAATGGTATGATATCAATCAAATGACAGCGGGGGATACATTTAATAATGTTGAAAATGGAAAAATATTGGGACCTCATGCATTCATGTGTGCTCATGCATTCGGGGATACCCGTATTCCTTCACGATGATATGAGTGTGTACACCACAAGGTAGGATAACTTCCATCGCGTTTTAAGTAATGCTGCCGTGATGGCTACTGTTTCTAATGGGTATCCGGCATAGGGAGCTACCAGAGCATGCTCGCCCGCCAAGGAAAGGGGCCAGGGGTGTGCGAACCGATTCGTGGGTCCATGCTCGCACATATGGGCCATGTGTATAGTATATGGTACACATCCAAGCTACCCGTTAGGATAGTACCATTGGAAAATAGACTGTAATGCTAGGTCTCATGATTGCATTCGCATGTTCTTGCATCATAACCTCGGTAGGGGTCGTTTAGTGATATATTCTTAAAACACTCAAGCCTCGTGCTACTATATTTTTCACATAATGGCAAGGCGCCCCTATAAGACTGACGGAGGCTTCGCAACCACGAGTTCGTGACACATGCATAGGATACTTTCGCATAATAATTTAATAGTATATGTTGAGCAGTATTTTTATTTGACAATATTATAGATTAGTATAGGCTAAATTGTATTTGCAGTTGACAATAGTATAGATCAGTCTGGTCTGAGATGTATTTGCATTTAATAAACTATAGGTTAATATGTATTTGTATTTAATAAAGTTTAGGTCGAGTTGTATTTGTATTTAATAAAGTATAGGTTAGTATAGGTTCAGTTGTATTTATAATTATTAGGTCATTGGTTAGTATAGGGCATTTAATTCAATAATGTTTTTCATTTTTTCTTCGTAATTGTTTATTACCGAGGTAATAAATGAGGTACGAAGTTAATGTGGAATTTGTAATAAGGGTTCATTAAAGTAATTGCGCATTAAATATCCGGTTACATTTGAAGTAATGGTGTTAGGTTAAATAGAAAAGTTTAAGGTTGAAGTCTCTCCTTAAAGATGCGATTTAAAACCGTGAAGCAAACGATATTGCATAACGTGCCAAAGTGGACAAAGCGTACAATATCTACTAGCGATGATTTTGGATGTTTGAACATTCGACCACGCCCTCTAAATTTTGATTTTGTTTCGTCACTCTCATTCCTGTTAATCATATCTATTTCTTTTTTCCTCGTTCAGAGGTTTTAAAAAATAGATAAACCTCGTTAAAACAACCATTTATAGCTCTTCCTTAAATCTTCCCTCAAGAAGGGTAATTGAGAAAATATAGAAAATGCAACTGTCTAGTTTATGTTTAACACAACTTTGTTTTTTTCATGTCCACCAAAAATAGCAAATGAAAAAGAATCGATATTCACAACTATGCAACAAATATGGATATCCAACCTCAAAACATTCATAGGAATTAATTTTTAGAGTGGATATCAACCTTAATTCAGCTTCTCATGCGTCTTTAACACCTTGTTCAAACAGGTATTTATTTTTATTTTGCTATATAATGAACCCAAATCCAAATGATTAAACATCAACAAAACAAATTCGAGTATTTTAAAAAAACGAAGACTCTAACAAGCTTGGGTATTATCTTATTGTTCGCTTTGGAATCAAGCATTATTATCAACACATGTTTTGCAGGTTCCAACTGACAAGCTGCAGTGGAAAATTGGCATTTACCAGAAGGCAAATGGCAAGTGACTATTTACAATTATTAAACAAACTCAGTTTTAAATGCTCATTGCAAGTCAAAAGACGACGATATGAACGAACAGGATTTGGACAAGCGAGCCCAATTCCACTGGAGTTTCGAAATGAACTTTTGGCATACGACTTTGTTTTGGTGCAATTTTAACAGTTCGAATGGACATGCTTCGTTTAAGGTACTTTGCCCAGAGAACTCGCATTGGCTTTCTGAACGATGCAACAATAAAAACTGCATTTGGGCAGCATTTGATGATGGATTTTACTTACAAAATCTTCATTCCGGGAAGTTTGAATTGATACACCCTTGGAAAAAATGAAGTAAAATCTCCCCCACTCATTTTGGTCCCACAAAACCTACTTTTTTTTTCTCTCTCTCTTCTTTTATGTTTGCTTGCTTTCACATGCAAGGAGAGTTGTGGGGTTTCTTTTATGTTTCATATTTAAGTCTAATAAAAGGGGAGGAATCTTTTGGGAATTTATAGTTCTTTAGAGGTTGATAATTTGGTTGGGTTTGTAGTTTCTACTTGTATCGACCCATGTGTAAGCTTTCAAACTCTGGATTTGGCCGTTAGTGGCCCTAATATTCCCCTAATAGTATTGTAAGGTTATTTACTTCTCGCTTCTAAGAGTGAAAACTATCTCCACAGATAAACATGAGTCCTTCCAGCATGTCTTTTCCTTACTTTCATGTTTTCTACGAAAATTCTCAAGGGGTCTTCCAACATAAAATTGCTCAAAGAAAAGCATATTTAATCTTGAAGTTCTTATGATTAAGCCAACAAAAAGGAAAGTGCATCTCGTTGATATAGGTATTAAGTTTCAATTCTTTTTAAGCATTTCTTAGTCATCTATACTTTGGGTCGCTTTATCGGAAATAATCTTGGTTAATTCATGTACTCTCTTTACTCGGGTATCACTCTACTCAAAACCCTTTCACAATTAAGTAATATTTTAGGTTTTAACATTTTAAGGGTAACAAATTAGGACAAAAAGAAAATATGTATAATAATTGGAAATGTCAAGGTTAATAATATAAAACCGATATATGCAAGGGACTCACGTCAATTTTCCTTAATAAAAAAAAAAACAAAGAAGAAGAATGATGGTAAATTGCAACGCTCTAACTTGAAAACCAACCAACTGTCAAAACATTTGTTTATTTAAAAAATAACTTTAAAGATTATTTGTTATGCTCATGAGAAAAAAAAAAACATGTACTAGGAAAATGATCTTTACAAGACTATGAAACGAAAGAAACTATATGGAAACAGAGGGAAGAATTTAGGAGACGTACCCGAGTAATTCCAATATTAAGACACTTTCGAGGATGATAGTTTCCTCTTGACGTGTATGATGTATGAACGAAAAATAAAAAATAAATAAAAGAAGCGGAACTTTGTGCCACGTTGCTAAAGCTGAGAAGTGGCGGGTTGGCCTCCACTATAAAAAAAGGAGGTCCCCCACTTCATTATATCATTCTAAATTAACAGTTCGAGCCAGTCAGAGAGTACACTTTCTAACGGCTCAAGGCCAAAATTTTGGTTGATTCGCTCAGACTCTTTCCACCTAGTTTCAATTTTTAGAAAGCGTTCAAAGTTAGCATGCATGACTACCTTCTGGCTAGTTAAATTTTTGAATCGAGTTTAAATTATTTATGCATGATTAGGCCTAATTTAAACGATTAGGAGTCAGTTTCTATGCAATATTGGGCTTAGTTTAAATTATTGGGACTAAGTTTCTATGCTTAGTTTAAATTATTGGGAGTAAGTTTTTATGCATAATTAGACTTAAGTTAAATTTTTGGAATCCAATTTAAATTATTTATGCGTAATTAGGCATAGATAGTTTAAATCATTAGGAGTAAGTTTTTATGCATAATTAGATTTAATTAGTTTTAATTAGTTTGTGCGTTGTGAAGCGTTATGTTGAAAGCATGAAAATGTGACGTCATGTCTTGTGAATTGCATGTATAGAATGATACGAATGACATGAAGAACGATAAATAACATGAAATATAATCCCGATACAAGCATGAACGATATGATAACTGATATGAGAAATGATGTGATATCAATGAAATGACAGCGGGGGATATATTTAATAATGTTGAAAATGGAAAAATATTGGGACCTCATGCATTCATGTGTGCTCATGCATTCCGGGATACCCGTATTCCTTCATGATGGTATGGGTGCGTACACCACAAGGCAGGATAACTTCCATCTCGTTTTAAGTAATGTTGTCGTGACGGCTACTGTTTCTAATGGGTATCCGACATAGGGACCTACTAGAGCATGCTCGCCCGCCAAGGAAAGGGGCCAGGGGTGTGCGAACCGACTTGTGGGTCCATACTCGCACGAATGGGCCATGTGTATAGTATATGGTACACATCCAAGCTACCCTTTAGGATAGTACCATTGAAAAATAGACTGTAATGCTAGGTCTCGTGATTGCATTCGCATGTTCTTGCATCATAACCTCGATAGGGGGTCGTTTATTGATGTATTCTTAAAACACTCAAGCATTGTGCTACTATATTTTTCACATAATGGCAAGGCGCCCCTATAAGACTGACGGAGGCTTTGCAACCACGAGTTCGTGACACATGCATAGGATACTTTCGCATAATAATTTAATAGTATATGTTCAGTAGTATTTTTATTTGACAATATTATAGATTAGTATAGGCCAAATTGTATTTGCAGTTGACAATAGTATAGATCAGTCTGGTCTGAGTTGTATTTGCATTTAATAAACTATAGGTTGATATGTATTTGTATTTAATAAAGTTTAGGTCGAATTGTATTTGCATTTAATAAATTATAGGTTAGTATAGGTTCAGTTGTATTTATAATTATTAGGTCATTGGTTAGTATAGGGCATTTAATTCAATAATGTTTTTCATTTTTTCTTCGTAATTGTTTCTTACCGAGTTAATAAATGAGGTATGAAGTTAATGTGGAATTTATAATAAGGGTTCATTAAAATAATTCTGCATTAAATATCGGGTTAAATTTGAAGTAATGGTCTTCGGTTAAATAGAAAAGTTTAGGGTGGAAGTCTCTCCTTAAAGATGCGATTTTAAACCGTGAAGCAAACGATATTGCATAACATGCCAAAGTGGACAAAACGTACAATATCAATTAGCGATGAATTTAGATGTTTGAACATTCGACCACGCCCTCTCAATTTTGATTTTGTTTCATCACTCTCATTCCTGTTAATCATATCTATTTTTTTTTTCTTGTTAGGTTATAAAAAATTTATAAACCTCTTTAAAACAACCATTTATAACTCTTCCTTAAATCCCCCCTCTAGAAGGGTAATTGAGAAAATATAGAAAATGCAACTGTCTAGTTTATGTTTAACACAACTTTGTTTTTTTTCATGTCCACCAAAAATAGCAAATGAAAAAGGATCGGTATTCACAACTATGCAACAAATATGAATATCCAACCTCAAAACATTCATAGGAATTAATTTTTAGAGTGGATATCAACCTTAATTCAGCTTCTCATGCGTCTTTAATAGCTTGTTCAAACAAGTATTTATTTTTATTTTGCTATATAATGAACCCAAATCCAAATGATTAAACATCAACAAAACAAATTTGAGTATTTTAAAAAAACGAAGACTCTAACAAGCTTGGGTATTATCTTATTGTTTGCTTTGGAATCAAGCATTATTATCAACACATGTTTTGCAGGTTCCAACAGACAAGCTGTAGTGGAAAATTGGCATTTACCAGAAGGCAAATGGCAAGTAACTATTTACAATTATCAAACAAACTCAGTTTTAAATGCTCATTGCAAGTCAAAAGACGACGATTTGAACGAACAAGTTTTGGACAAGCGAGCCCAATTCCACTAGAGATTCGAAATGAAGTTTTGGCATACGACTTTGTATTGGTGCAATTTTAACAGTTCGAATGGACATGCTTCGTTTAAGGTATTTTGGCCAGAGAACTTGCATTGGCTTTCTGAACGATGCAACGATAAAAACTGCATTTGGGCAGCATTTGATGATGGATTTTACTTAAAAAATCTTCATTCGGGGAAGTTTGAATTGATACACCTTTGGGAAAAATGAAGTAAAATCTCCCTCACTCATTTTGGTCCCACAAAACCTACTTTTTCACATGTAATAATTCTACCGGAGAGTTGTGGGGTTTCTTTTATGTTTCATATTTAAGTCTAATAAAAGGGGAGGAATCTTTTGGGAATTTATAGTTCTTTGGATGTTGATAATTTGGTTGGGTTTCTAGTTTCTACTTGTATCGACCCATGTGCAAGCTTTCAAACTCTAGATTTGGCCGTTAATGGCCCTAATATTCCCCTAATAGTATTGTAAGGTTATTTACTTCTCGCTTCTAAGAGTGAAAACTATCTCCACAGACAAACATGAGTCCTTCCAGCATGTCTTTTCCTTACTTACATGTTTTCTACGAAAATTCTCAAGGTGTCTTCCAACATAAAATTGCTCAAAGAAAAGCATATTTAATCTCGAAGTTCTTATAATTAAGCCAACAAAAAGGAAAGTGCATCTCGTTGATATAGGTAGTAAGTTTCAATTCTTTTTAAGCATTTCTTAGTCATCTATACTCTGGGTCGCTTTATCGGGTATAATCTTGGTTCATTCATGTACTCTCTTTACTTGGGTATCACTCTACTCAAAACCCTTTCACAATTAAGTAATATTTTAGTTTTTAACATTTTAAGGGAAACAAATTAGGACGAAAAGAAAATATGTATAATAATTGGAAATGTCAAGGTTAATAACATAAAACGGATATATGCAAGGGACTCACGTCAATTTTTCTTATTACAAGACTATGAAACGAAAGAAACTATATGGAAACAGAGGGAAGAATTTTGGAGACGTACCCGAGTAATTCCAATATTAAGACACTTTCGGGGATGACAGTTTCCTCTTGACGTGTATGATGTATGAACGAAAAATAAAAAATAAATAAAAGAAGCGGAACTTTCTGCCACGTTGCTAAAGCTGAGAAGTGGCGGGTTGGCCTCCACTATAAAAAAAAGGAGGTCCCCCACTTCATTTTATCATCCTAAATGAACGGTTTGAGCCAGTCAGAGAGTACACTTTTTAAGGGCTCAAGGCCAAAATTTTGGTTGATTCGCTCAGACTCTTTCCACCTAGTTTCAATTTTTAGAAAGCGTTCAAAGTTAGTATGCATGACTACCTTGTGGCTAGTTAAATTTTTTGAATCGAGTTTAAATTATTTATGAATGATTAGGCCTAATTTGAACGATTTGGAGTCAGTTTCTATGCAGTATTGGGCTTAGTTTAAATTATTGGGACTAAGTTTCTATGCTTAGTTTAAATTATTGGGAGTAAGTTTTTATGCATAATTATTAGACTTAAGTTAAATTTTTGGAATCCAATTTAAATTATTTATGCGTAATTAGGCATAGATAGTTTAATTCATTAGGAGTAAGTTTTTATGCATAATTAGATTTAGCTAGTTTATGCGTTGTGAAACGTTATGTTGAAAGCATGAAAATGTGACGTCATGTCTTGTGAATTGCATGTATAGAATGATACGAATGACATGAAGAACGATAAATAACATGAAATATAATCCCGATACAAGCATGAACGATATGATAACTGATATGAGAAATGGTATGATATCAATGAAATGACAGCGGGGAATATATTTAATAATGTTGAAAATGGAAAAATATTGGGACCTTATGTATTCATGTGCGCTCATGCATTCGGGGATACCCGTATTCCTTCACGATGGTATGGGTGCGTACACCACAAGGCAGGATAACTTCCATCGCGTTTTAAGTAATGCTGCCGTGACGGCTACTGTTTCTAGTGGGTATCCAGCATAGGGAGCTACCAGAGCATGCTCGCCAGCCAAGGAAAGGGGCCAGGGGGTGTGCGAACCGACTCGTGGGTCCATACTCGCACGTATGGGCCATGTGTATAGTATATGGTACACATCCAAGCTACCCGTTAGGATAGTACCATTGGAAAATAGACTGTAATGCTAGGTCTCGTGATTGCATTCGCATGTTCTTGCATCATAACCTCGATAGGGGGTCGTTTACTGATGTATTCTTAAAACACTCAAGCCTCGTGCTACTATATTTTTCACATAATGGCAAGGCGCCCCTATAAGACTGACGGAGGCTTCGCAACCACGAGTTCGCGACACATGCATAGGATGCTTTCGCATAATAATTTAATAGTATATGTTGAGTACTATTTTTATTTGACAATATTATAGATTAGTATAGGCTAAATTGTATTTGCAGTTGACAATAGTATAGATCAGTGTGGTCAGAGTTGTGTTTGCATTTAATAAACTATAGGTTGATATGTATTTATATTTAATAAAGTTTAGGTCGAGTTGTATTTGCATTTAATAAAGTATATGTTAGTATAGGTTCAGTTGTATCTATAATTATTAGGTCATTGGTTAGTATAGGGCATTTAATTCAATAATGTTTTTCATTTTTTCTTCGTAATTGTTAATTACCGAGGTAATAAATGAGGTACGAAGTTAATGTGGAATTTATAATAAGGGTTCATTAAAGTAATTGCGCATTAAATATCGGGTTAAATCTGAAGTAATGGTGTTACGTTAAATAGAAAAGTTTAGGGTGGAAGTCTCTCCTTAAAGATGCGATTTAAAACTGTGAAGCAAACGATATTGCATAACGTGCCAAAGTGGACAAAGCGTACAATATCGACTAGCGAAGAATTTGGATGTTTGAACATTCGACCACGCCCTCTAAATTTTGATTTTGTTTCGTCACGCTCATTCCTGTTAATCATATCTATTTTTTTTTTCCTGGTTTAGAGGTTATAAAAAATTGATAAACCTCGTTAAAACAACCATTTATAACTCTTCCTTAAATCTCCCCTCTAGAACCGTAATTGAGAAAATATAGAAAATGCAACTGTCATGTTTAACACAAGTTTGTTTTTTTCATGTCCACCAGAAATAGCAAATGAAAAAGAATTGGTATTCACAACTATGCAACAAATATGGATATCCAACCTCAAAACATTCATAGGAATTAATTTTTAGAGTGGATATCAACCTTAAATCAGCTTCTCATGCGGCTTTAACAGCTTGTTCAAACAGATATTTATTTTTATTTTGCTATATAATGAACCGAAATCCCAATGATTAAACATCAACAAAACAAATTTGAATATTTTAAAAAAATGAAGTCTCTAACAAGCTTGGGTGTTATCTTATTGTTTGCTTTGGAATCAAGCATTATTATCAACACATGTTTTGCAGGTTCCAACGGACAAGCTGCAGTGGAAAATTGGCAATTACCAGAAGGCAAGTGGCAAGTGACTATTTACAATTATCAAACAAACTCAGTTTTAAATGCTCATTGCAAGTCAAAAGACGACGATTTGAACGAACAGGTTTTGGACAAGCGAGCCCAATTCCACTGGAGATTCGAAATGAACTTTTGGCATACGACTTTGTATTGGTGCAATTTTAACAGTTCGAATGGACATGCTTCGTTTCAGGTATTTTGGCCAGAGAACTCGCATTGGCTTTCTGAACGATGCAACGTTAAAAACTGCATTTGGGCAGCATTTGATGATGGATTTTACTTAAAAAATCTTCATTCGGGGAAGTTTGAATTGATACACCCTTGGGAAAAATGAAGTAAAATCTCCCTCACTCATTTTCGTCCCACAAAACCTACTTTTTTTTTTTTCTCTCTCTTCTTTTATGCTTGCTTGCTTTCACATGTAATAATTCTAGGGAGAGTTGTGGGGTTTCTTTTATGTTGCATATTTAAGTCTAATAAAAGGGGAGGAATCGTTTGGGAATTTATAGTTCTTTGGATGTTGATAATTTGGTTGGGTTTCTAGTTTCTACTAGTAACGACCCATGTGCAAGCTTTCAAACTCTGGATTTGGCCGTTAATGTCCCTAATATTCCCCTGACAGTATTGTAAGGTTATTTACTTCTTGCTTCTAAGAGTGAAAACTATCTCCACACACAAACATGAGTCCTTCTAGCATGTTTTTTCCCTACTTACATGTTTTCTACGAAAATTCTCAAGAGGTCTTCCAACATAAAATTGCTCAAAGAAAAGCATATTTAATCTCGAAGTTCTTATGATTAAGCCAACAAAAAGGAAAGTGCATCTCGTTGATATAGGTAGTAAGTTTCAATTCTTTTTAAGCATTTCTTAGTCATCTATACTATGGGTCTCTTTATCGGATATAATCTTGGTTCATTCATGTACTCTCTTTTACTTGGGTATCACTCTACTCAAAACCCTTTCACAATTAAGTAATATTTTAGGTTTTAACATTTTAAGGGTAACAAATTAGGACGAAAAGAAAATATGTATAATAATTGGAAATGTCAAGGTTAATAACATAAAACGGATATATGCAAGGGACTCAGGTCAAAACCAACTGTCATAACATTTCTTTATTTAAAAAATAACTTTAAAGATTATTTGTTATGCTCGTGAAGAAAAAAATAAAACATGTACAAGGGAAATGATCTTTACAAGACTATGAAACGAAAGAAAGTATATGGGAACAGAGGGAAGAATTTAGGAGACGTACCCCAGTAATTCCAATATTAAGACACTTTCGAGGATGACAGTTTCCTCTTGACGTGTATGATGTATGAACGAAAAATAAAAAACTAAATAAAAGAAGCGGAACTTTGTGCCACGTTGCTAAAGCTGAGAAGTGGCGGGTTGGCCTCCACTATAAAAAAAGGAGGTCCCCCACTTCATTTTATCATCCTAAATGAACGGTTCGAGCCAGTCAGAGAATACACTTTCTAACGGCTCAAGGCCAAAATTTTGGTTGATTCGCTCAGACTCTTTCCTCCTGGTTTCAATTTTTAGAAAGCGTTCAAAGTTAGTATGCATGACTACCTTCAGGCTAGTTAAATTTTTTGAATCGAGTTTAAGTTATTTATGCATGATTAGGCCTAATTTAAACGATTAGGAGTCAGTTTCTATGCAGTATTGGGCTTAGTTTAAATTATTGGGACTAAGTTTCTATGCTTAGTTTAAATTATTGGGAGTAAGTTTTTATGCATAATTATACTTAAGTTAAATTTTTGTGATCCAATTTAAATTATTTATGCGTAATTAGCCATAA
>NW_019272091.1:93241-186512 GCF_002738345.1 Cucurbita maxima | reverse complement strand
TAGTTTAAATCATTAGGAGTAAATTTTTATGCATAATTAGATTTAGCTAGTTTGTGCGTTGTGAAACGTTATGTTGAAAGCATGAAAATGTGACGTCATGTCTTGTGAATTGCATGTATAGAATGATACGAATGACATGAAGAACGATAAATAACATGAAATATAATCCCGATACAAGCATGAACGAAATGATAACTGATATGAGAAATGGTATGATATTAATGAAATGAGAGCGAGGGATATATTTAATAATGTTGAAAATGGAAAAATATTGGGACCTCATGCATTCACGTGTGCTCATGCATTCCGGGATACCCGTATTCCTTCACGATGGTATGGGTGCGTACACCACAAGGCAGGATAACTTCCATCGCGTTTTAAGTAATGCTGCCGTGACGGCTACTGTTTCTAATGAGTATCCGGCATAGGGACCTACGAGAGCATGCTCGCCCGCCAAGGAAAGGGGCCAGGGGTGTGCGAACCGACTTGTGGGTCCATACTCGCATGAATGGGTCATGTGTATAGTATATGGTACACATCCAAGCTACCCGTTAGGATAGTACCATTGGAAAATAGACTGTAATGCTAGGTCTCGTGATTGCATTCGCATGTTCTTGCATCATAACCTCGATAGGGGGTCGTTTACTGATGTATTCTTAAAACACTCAAGCCTCGTGCTACTATATTTTTCACATAATGGCAAGGCGCCCCTATAAGACTGACGGAGACTTCGCAACCACGAGTTCGTGACACATGCATAGGATACTTTCGAATAATAATTTAATAGTATATGTTGAGCATTTTTATTTGACAATATTATAGATTAGTATAGGCTAAATTGTATTTGCAGTTGACAATAATATAGATCAGTCTGGTCTGAGTTGTATTTGCATTTAATAAACTATAGGTTGATATGTATTTGTATTTAATAAAGTTTAGGTCGAATTGTATTTGCATTCAATAAAGTATTGGTTAGTATAGGTTCAGTTGTATTTATAATTATTAGGTCATTGGTTAGTATAGAGCATTTAATTCAATAATGTTTTTCATTTTTTCTTCGTAATTGTTTATTACCAAGGTAATAAATGAGGTACGAAGTTAATGTGGAATTTATAATAAGGGTTCATTAAAGTAATTGCGCATTAAATATCGGGTTAAATCTGAAGTATTGGTATTAGGTTAAATAGAAAAGTTTAGGGTGGAAGTCTCTCCTTAAAGATGCGATTTAAAACCGTGAAGCAAACGATATTGCATAACGTACCAAAGTGGACAAAACGTACAATATCAACTAGCGATGAATTTGGATGTTTGAACATTCGACCACGCCCTCTAAATTTTGATTTTGTTTCGTCACTCTCATTCCTGTTAATCATATCTATTTTTCTTCCTCGTTCAGAGGTTATAAAAAATTGATAAACCTCGTTAAAACAACCATTTATAACTCTTCCTTAAATCTCCCCTCTAGAACGGTAATTGAGAAAATATAGAAAATGCAACTATCTAGTTTATGTGCAACAAATATGGATATCCAACCTCAAAACATTCATAGGAATTAATTTTTAGAGTGGATATCAACCTTAAATCAGCTTCTCATGCGGCTTTACACAGCTTGTTCAAACACGTATTTATTTTTATTTTGCTATATAATGAACAGAAATCCAAATGATTAAACATCAACAAAACAAATTTGAGTATTTTAAAAAAATGAAGATTCTAACCAGCTTGGGTATTATCTTATTGTTTGCTTTGGAATCAAGCATTATTATCAACACATGTTTTGCAGGTTCCAACGGACAAGCTGCAGTGGAAAATTGACATTTACCATAAGGCAAATGGCAAGTGACTATTTACAATTATCAAACAAACTCAGTTTTAAATGCTCATTGCAAGTCAAAAGACGACGATTTGAACGAACAGGTTTTGGACAAGCGAACCCAATTCCACTGGAGATTCGAAATGAACTTTTGGCATACGACTTTGTATTGGTGCAATTTTAACAGTTCGAATGGACATGCTTTGTTTGAGGTATTTTGGCCAGAGAAGTCGCATTGGTTTTCTGAACGATGCAACGTTAAAAACTGCATTTGGGCAGCATTTGATGATGGATTTTACTTACAAAATCTTCATTCCGGGAAGTTTGAATTGATACACCCTTGGGAAAAATGAAGTAAAATCTCCCTCACTCATTTTGGTCCCACAAAATCTACTCTTTTTTTTTCTTTTCTCTTTTCTTTTATGTTTGCTTGCTTTCACATGTAATAATTCTACCAAGAGTTGTGGGGTTTCTTTTATGTTGCATATTTAAGTCTAATAAAAGGGGAGGAATCTTTTGGGAATTTATAGTTCTTTGGATGTTGATAATTTGGTTGGGTTTCTAGTTTCTACTTGTATGGACCCATGTGCAAGCTTTCAAACTCTGGATTTGGCCATTAATGACCCTAATATTCCCTTAACAGTATTGTAAAGGTATTTACTTCTCGCTTCTAAGAGTGAAAACTATCTCCACAGACAAACATGAGTTCTTCTAGCATGTCTTTTCCTTATTTACATGTTTGCTACGAAAATTCTCAAGAGGTCTTCCAACATAAAATTGCTCAAAGAAAAGCACATTTCATCTCGAAGTTCTTATGATTAAGCCAACAAAAAGGTAAGTGCAATTCTTTTTAATTCTTTTTAAGCATTTCTTAGTCATCTATGGGCCACGACTGCTGTTTACTGTAACACCAAAAAATGAATGAAATTAGCTCCAATGAGAATAAGCCACCTATGTAAGTCCCAAAGGATTCGAGGAATGAAATCAAGAGGATTAACCAAGGACAAGGGTCTGAAACAATGATTTCTGTACGATAAAAAGTAATTATAATTATTAAGGCTTTCCAGAAGGATTGAGAATGAAAAAGTAAGCCAAAATCAAGAAAATGTAGTTTTTCTAATTATTAAGGATATTTCCATATTTTTAATTCCTTATCTATAAGGAATTTTAAGATAGCTCAAAAACTATAAAAATGACCAACATGAAGAATTTTTAGAAAAATTATAGATTTTTTAGAAAAAATAATAATAAAGTATCCAAAGTGGCACAAAATACCTTGGAAATTATGGAGACGTCATTCAACTCCAAATCCGAACCTCCTAAGTGACCTCTTGCAAAAAAAAAAAAAAAAAAAAAAAAAAAAAAAAAAAAAAAAAAAAAAAAAAAAAAAAAACCCTTAGAATCTCAAAATTCAGTCGTCGTATCTCCTCCAAAATTGGACACCATCTAGAACGTTCAAAGATCATCGGA
This sequence comes from Cucurbita maxima, assembly GCF_002738345.1. Taxonomy (NCBI): domain Eukaryota; kingdom Viridiplantae; phylum Streptophyta; class Magnoliopsida; order Cucurbitales; family Cucurbitaceae; genus Cucurbita; species Cucurbita maxima. The sequence goes on along the minus strand of NW_019272091.1, from coordinate 183,229 downwards.
TCCAACAGTCAGAATTGATATTGGAAGTCGATAGCTCATTGATCACAGAGTATATTTTCAATGAATTATCCTGAAAATTTAATCTCCAAATCAAGACGATTTTGGAATAAGAATCGAGCAAGGTCGAGCTCTCAATCGTAAGTTATAAGTGTTTAGATTTTGGGTCTCCTATTCTCGTATTCCTTCCAAATTCGAGAACAATTCTCCATCATGTCCCTTCGAATTTGTTCCTACATTTTATAAACAAGATTACCCAAAAGTTCTATCAAGGATTACAGTGCTGAAAGTGGCTAGAAACCATTCCTCCAATCCAATCCGCCATTGAAGAGTTTCAAGGAAAATTTGAAAATCCAATCCAAGGATACCTGATAATTCATCAAGCAAGGACAATCCCAATTCTGAAACCTCCAATGAATATTTTTCTAGAAGATCACAAAGAGAAATAACCTCGGAGCTCAATTGAAGAAAATAAGCTTAAATTGGGGGCAAGTGTCGAATTCCTATCTAATGTCCATTTTTCTTCAAATTGAGGATTCATTTAGCTTACGAGGAAGAAGTTGAGTAACTTTGGTGAAGAAATTGAGAGGTGAAACGTCGTAGAACAAGCTACCAAGAGATTGATTTTCTGGTTTTTCGGATAACTTGCAAACCGAGGACGATTCTCCAAAATTAAGGACACACACTCAATGTCATTCCTAAAAAATAATTCCTTTAGTTTAAGGGAAGGATAAGGTAGAGGTTTCATGAAGAAATCTAGCCTTGAAAAACCTTTGAATCGGCCACCCAATAAGAAAACCCTTGTTTTATCTCTGGCGAGAAACGAATTTTTGGACAAACTATGGAAGAGAATATCTTAGGCTACGATCCACGAAAAGATATGAAATCAATCTCTAGCTCTTCCTTACAACACTATATTTAAGTTTCATGAAGAAATTGAGGGGAGAAACAATGTGAATGGTGTTATGGAGCTTGAGTTTCAGACGATGGTGCAAAGGATGCACGCGTCTTCTTCTTTAACAGAGGAAGAAGACGATGACGTGACCAGTTAGTTGAACCGGCCCTATCAGCCAAAAAATTCGACCTTCCCATGATTTTTTTTTTTTTTTTAATTTTAACCCGGTTCTAGACTAGTTCTTACGGACATTCTATGGAAGGAAATTTGAAGCAATTTGGATGCTGGGAGTTGAAGAATGAAAGTCTGAAACGTCGACGACGAGGTATGTAGCCACCTTGGACTTTTATTAAGAAATACTTGTAGGAATCACTTTGATTTCCATATGAACCGTAAACAAAGAATGAATTAAGGATATATGAAAGAAAAACCCAAAAAATTGTGAGTTAAGGCTTTGAACCGATCAAATTATTTGGGTTTAAGTAACATTAAAATAACAAAACCAAGAAATAGGGGTAAATGACTGAAATACCCCTAGGACTACTTATGATAATTCAAGGTCTATGCGTGCTCCAAATGACTTTACTATTTATAAGATCTATTTCTAATAACAAGAAGGTATGTTTGAGAGTTGAGGTTGATTAGAGCAAGCTTGGAACCTAAACTAAGTTGGAACCCAATAAGTGCCTAAAAGAAACACCTCAAGACTCAAGACCCTTTTGGAACGCCTCTAAGGAGTTCATTATGAATCTATGACCTTCTAAAACAACTCATGCTTGTTATTATGATGGGTTCATATGTTTACGAATGCATGTTACAAGTTACGCCTAAAGGAATTATGAACCTTATAAACTTACCAGATTGGGAACTACGAACAATACCAAACAAGCTCTACAAGTACCAAGGTTGGAAGCATGCAAGGTAGCACGCAAGTATAAGGGACAAAGGTCCTCACTTAGAAAGAATGCTAGATACCACTCAAGGATAAGGGACAAAGGTCCTAAAACATAAAAACTCAAGAAAACTCCTAAGATCTCCCACCGTACAATATATTCTTGACTTAGACTATGCTGCTTGGAATGTATGAAGCCTTGAACTTAGGTATTTAGACTATGCCGCTTAGAATGTCTGAAGCGTTGGGCATAGGTATTCAGGGTGTACCATAGAGCAAGCCCTAGGTGCAATATTTTAAACTACGCTGCTTGGCGCATGAAGCCTTGATCGTAGGTATTAAGACTATACCGCTTGGAATGCATGAAACCTTGGACATATGTTTAAAGACTGTATAATAGCGCAAGCTCTAGATGTAGGATTATACTACATCACATGGAACGTAAGAAGCCTTTGATGTAGGTTTTTAGACAATACTTCTTGAAACGCATGAAGCCTTTAGCATAGGTTTAGACTACGTCGCTTGGAATGCAGTACCAAGAACAAGAGAAAGATCAAGAACTAGAACATGGATCAAGGACCAAGTTTAAAGGACAAGAACCAAGGTTCACCGGATAGATCATGATAAGAACCCCAAGTCAAGAGCAAGAACTAGAGGGCCAAAGTACTTACCACAAGAACGAGAACAAGAAAATAAAGAATGTGGTACCCTACCATATCAAGGACACGATTAAGAGCCTCCAAGTAGGCTACGTACTGAATCTTGTACTCATTCCTTGTTTTCCATTTTTTTCAAGTAATAAGAAGCTGGTTGAGGTCGGGAGAAAACTCTGGAGCAATTGTAATAGACAAGCCTCACCCGTCGTCCTCAACATTTGTTTTAAAATGTTTTGTGTCTGTTCATTATTTTGTGTTTTAACTATTTGTCTAGTTTTAATTTCTCATGTATCAATACTATTTTGTTTTATTGAATGTTATGTTTTAAATACTGTTTGTTTTATTTCGCGAAAAAATTTAACCATTTTTTATAGAGTTATAGAATCAACTCAGTCTTTACCATTACAAACCTAATTGGTTAGGACAAAGATTTGAGGTTTGGGTTTGCAGTACACCAAGACTGAGGGTTTGATTTTGGCTCGAATTTTGAACCTCGAGCTTGGACATGAATAGATTCAATTGATCTTCCTTTTCTTTTGTGTTTCCTCATATTGTTTTTACTCAATTATCAATAGATTTTTATCAATTTTTATTTGTCAGCGCCCTTAAATTTCTAAAGCAGTAATCTTATTTTCATGTTTAATTTTTCTATTATTATCTCTATTTTTTTCTAATGCTAAAATCAAAAGAATTATTAAAATATTGTGATTAATACGTGAAAAGTTTGATATTAAATTTCTAGAACTCAAAGTTAATTTTCTACACTTCATTTTCTAATCTTAAAAATTATTCCCAAGTCATATCTAAAAATTGTAAAAAATTTACACAAGTAACGTGTAATAGTCAAGTCCACTGCTTATTGAAATATCATCACTAGCCCAATAGAGTCAAGCCTAATAATTGTACAAGCTCATTGTATATTTATTTCAGTATAGATTGTAGGAAAGAGATCTACATATTTTAGGAAAGAGATCTACATATTTTAGGAGAGATATCTAGATATTTTAGAAAAAAGATTAAGATTTTTTAGGTTTAGATTTAGATTTGTTAGGTCTACTTAGGCTCTAGTATAAATACCCTTCACCCTACCTACGTTATTCAGTATTCTAAAGAGTGTCTTGTATTCTCTTCTCGATTGGTCTTAATAAAGAGTGCGAGTGTTTCCCACAAAGAATTGTGTTCAACAATTGGTATCAGAGCCATGCCCTAAACTTAACCATGTCAATAGAATTCTCAAATATCGAACAAAGAATTGTGAGCCTCGAAGGTGTAGTCAAAAGTGACTAAAGTGTCGAACAAAGGGTGTACTTTGTTCGATGGCTCCAGAGAAAGGAGCCGAGCCTCGATTAGGGGAGGCTATTCGAGAGCTCCATAAGCCTTAGGGGAGGCTTATAGTGTACTTTGTTCGAGGGGAGGATTGTTGAGGATTATTGGGAGTGAGTTCTCCATTGGTTAATTTAGTGAAAGATCATGGGTTTATAAGTGAGAAATACTATCTCTATTGGTATGAGGCCTTTTAGGAAGCCCAAAGTAAAGCCATGAGAGCTTAGGCTCAAAGTGGACAATATCATACCATTGTAGAGAGTCGTGATTTCTAACATGCTATTAGAGTCAGACATAGGACGATGTGCCAGCCTTCTCGTTGTTCCCCGAAGAGGGGTAGACACGAGGCGGTGTGCCAGTAAGGACGCTGGGCCCCGAAGAGGGGTGGATTGTGATGTCCCACATTGGTTGAGGAGGAGAACAAACCACCATTTATAAGGGTGTGGAAACCTTCCCCTAGCAGATGCGTTTTAAAGCCTTGAGGGGAAGCCCAGAAGGGGATGCCCAAAGAGAACAATATATACTAGCGGTGGATTTGGGTCGTTACAAATGGTATCAGAGTGAGGTTAGTGTAGGTTTTCTGATTTTTTGGAATTCTTAGTATGCTCTGTGGTTGCAGCTCTGTCTGATATTCCACATCATAAACGATTTCTTGAGTTAGTGAGTGAGTTCCTTTGTGTTGTGAGAAGTCAATGACTATGCAAGTCTTATGTCGAAAAGGTTTGTTTGGTATTACTAAGGTATTGTCAACACGATAGGTGACTTCCAAATCGTAGGAGGAATCAAGAAACTCAACAACAACTACTATAATATATGGGCAACATGCATGATGTCCTATTTACATGGACAAGATCTTTGGGAGATTGTTAGCGGGAATGAAACTATGCCGCCAGTAGAGGATTCTAATGACGCCTTGCACAAATAAAAAATCAAAGTAGGCAAAGCAATGTTTGCCTTGAAGACCACAATCGAAGAACAGATGTTAGAACATATTTGGGATCACAAGACACCGAAAGAAGCATTGGACATGTTTGTGATGTTGTTCTCCAAGAAGAATGAGCTCTTGTCAATTTCACAACGTGACATGACGATTGCTCAGTACTTCCATAGAGTCAAGACGATCTGCCGAGAGATTACTAAACTAGAATCGAAGTCTGCAATTGGAGAAGATCGAATGAAGAGGATAATTATCCACAGGTTGTGACCAGAATATAAAAGCTTCATTATTGCTCTGCAAGGATGAAGCACTCAACCATTCCTTGTAGAGTTTGAAAATTTGTTAGCCAACCATGAAGCTATGGCTAAACAAAGGGGAGGCAGCACATTAAAGGGTGAAAATTAGGGAAATACTAAGTCATCTACCAAACGTGGATACAAAAATGGTGACAAAAGAAGAAGTCATCAAGAAACTGCACAACTTGAGAGAGCTCAGAAGAATGACAACAGGAGTTCTCAAGGAAAGAGATTTTAAAGTAATTGCTATAATCGCGGGAAGAAGTGCCACATGTCTAAAGATTGTTGGTTCAAGAAAAAAATATGTCGAAAACAATATGGCATCCTCTAACATAGAGATGGAGGAGGAATGGGATACAGAGGTACTATATGCCATAGAAAAAGATGAGCTAGCATTCATGGCGATGATGAGAGACCATATCAATTATGAGAATGACTGGATCGTTGATTTAGGATGCTCAAACCATATGATTGGTAATCAGAGTAAATTGTAAGACAAGAAAGAGTACAAAGGAAGCCATATGGTATGCACAACAAATAACGCGCAATTGTCAATTGCTCAAATCGGCAATAGGACAATCATGCATGGCAATAAATTTAATACAGTGTCACTACATCATGTACCGGGTATAAAGAAGAACTTGTTGTCAATGCAACAACTAACAACATCAGAAAACTACGTCTTGTTTGGGCCAGATGATGTAAAAGTCTATCAAGATGTTAAGATAATAGGAAAGCCAACAATAGAAGGACGAAGAGTGAAGTCTGTTTTCGTTCTATCTGTAGAGTCTGCCTATGTTGACAAGACCCAAATAATGAGACAATAGATCTATGGCATACAAGATTGTTTCATGTTAGCTACCATAAGTTGAAGTTCCTTATGGAGAAATCTATGCTCAAAGGTCTACCTCAACTTGAAGCCAAAACAAACGTTGTTTGCACTAGATGTCAATATGGTAAAGCTCATCAATTACCATACAAAGAGTCTAGTTTCAAAACAAAGATATCATTAGAGTTAATTCAATCTGATTTGTTTGGTCAAGTCAAACAAGCATCGATTAGCGGAATGCGATATATGGTGACGTTTATTGATGACTAATCAAGATATGTGTGGATTTTCTTTATGAAAGAAAAGTTTGACACGTTCTCAAAGTTTCAAGAATTCAAGATGATGATCGAATGAGAAGTAGGAGTGTGTTAGATAAAAGCTATGGTTTTTCCTTATTTAGTATATTCACACGTTTCCTTAAACTTAGCTGGTTGTTTTTTTGGTTTTTTGATATGTGAATTAACGCTACATGTATCATGGAAGAGCCTATTTTTTGTTGGCCATTTGGGCCAACTTTGGGAGCAAGATTTGTGCCACAACGACTAATTTTAGGGTAGGATGGTTATCTAAATATGTAACCAAATGAAAATAACAATCCATCACGTCTTTAGGGCATACTTTCTCTCTCTGTTATTTTTCCGTTATTTTTTTCTTCCAATAAATTTCCTTCGGCCGTTTCTTACTCAATCGAAGATTTTCTCTCGATTGTTAGAAGTCAACAAGTGGTATCAGAGCCTAGTTTAATCCACCGGTGGTATATCATTGCAGAGGAGTCGACTTTATCAAAAGTTAAGTTGATTTGTTTAACTGGTTAGAATAACAACCTAACAATACAAAGATCTCAGGTTCAAGTAGAAGAAATTGTTGGTTCCATCCTAGGCAGACGCAGGCTCACTCACTCCTTCCATGTCATATTCTTTTCTATTGGAAGACCTCATGCATAAGTAACTTATAACTTAACTTTGAGGTGGAAGAACTCTTGACAACAACCATGTTTATACACCTGCTAGTGGTGTTTAAAGTTTCATATTTTGTGTCACGAGCTACCACTGTAGAACTCTTTATAATCTTTCATGAACTATTTGAAAAATAAGTTTGTGTGTGGTTATTAACATAATAATGTGTATTGCCATTGCCTCCTTATCACATAATTACTTACTTGGAGTTTGGATGTTAAACGCCTCATTTTGAAATTCTTATGCTTCAAGAGCATCATTTCTAATAGCATTGCACAACAATGCTGGGAATGGTTTGTCTTAGTTGTATTGTAATTCCACTCCTTTTTGTGGTGGATCTTCTCATTTTGGTAGTAAAAAGGTTAAATCTTTGACTTTGAGAGGGATACAATGACTTCAACCACAACTCAATAAAGATTGAGGGCTACACAAAAAGAAGTCTATGTTGCCTGTTTCATCTTAGTATTTTGATATAGATTTTTGTGGTGGTGTGTGTATTCAAAATAAGGAAAACATATTTCTTATGTATGTTATTTTATTTAAATATTTTTGGTGTAAAATAATTCGAAATGTTGAGATCAAGTAAAAATAGAAAGAAAATACCCTAAAATGAAGGAAATATGGGACCGGTTTGTGTTCCTTTAATGTTCCTTTTCTCAAGCTCTTCCAATTTTTTATTTATTTATTTTAAAAAGATACTTTGGACCTTATAATGGAACTAATCCTGAGTTAGAAAGCTTGGAAAAAAAGGAAAGCCATAAAAATTACTTATGATATATAAATTTAAACAATACAAAAGGCTTAAAAAATTCACAAAGCACTAACACTCGGAGTTGACCTTCTCTGACACTTACAATAATTTTGCTGATGGCTCTACAATCCACGCACATGTGCCAAGTTTCATCTTTCTTTGGCACCAATAAGTCTTGTATAAAAGAACTCAAACTTTTTCGTATATGGACCTTCTCCATGAGCTCCTCCACTTGCCTTTGAATTTCTTTAGTCTCAATTGGACCGACTCTATTTGCTGGCTTATTAGAAATGACAGTCCCAGGAAAAGTCTATTCAATGTTTAGTACCTCTAACGGAAGGTAGTCCTTCAGGTATTTCATCATGAATCATGTCCTCAAATTCCTGTTAAAAAGATTGAAAAATAGTGGACAAAGCAAAGTTGTTATAGTTAGAGACCAAAAATCCTTCCTTGTACATAAGTACAAAGATAACAAAGAATCGTGAAAATGGCAGGGATAAAATAAATGGAAAGATTTGAAGAAAAGGTAAACCATGACATAACTGAAGGATAAAATCAAGGAATAGGCCACAAAGATGCAACATTGGCTCTGATAGCAAATTAATAAGGAAACCCTAATCTTGAGCCCAACAATGAAAGCTTTTGTTGAAGCAACAACCTTGAATCAAAGAAATTAACACCTCCTTATACAAAATTCAGATCAACCGAGAGATAAGGTTAGAATTAGATTGTGTCTTACGATCAAAGATCTAGAAGTAAGATTTAGAACCTTGTTCTAAATTGAGAAGGTTCTAAATCGAGTCACTCCACAATCGAACTTGATCAAGGCTTGGTTGAATGGCTCCGATGCAATCTACCACAACAATTGCTTAAACTCAAAAATGGCAATCGGACTTCTAAGGGCGAAAGTTCCAATTTGAGATTTCAATTTTGTTCATTCACAATTTGATTTTTTGCATAATAATTTGTGGAAATTTATAGTCTCCCCACAAAAAAATTTTGTGGCCAGTATTTAATCCCGATCCCCTTACATCTCCACAAAAGAATAAGTCAATTTGACAATTACAAACTTTATGAAATTAAAAATAATAAATAAAGTTTTCTAACAACTCATGAAATAATGCTTGCAACTTCATGCATTGCTTCAACCGTGCAAATATTCACTTTTGAAGCTTCCAAATAGTGCTTTCTCAATTGAATCAGCTTGTAACAAATGAAATGATGGTTGAATCGAGCCTATCAAATTTTGTAAATGAAGAATTAATGCTTGCTGAATCATCTAGGCCTTGGATCGTGTAATAGTCTGACACGTTCTCAAAGTTTCAAGAATTCAAGATGATGATCGAAGGAGAAGTAGGAGTGTGTTAGATAAAAACTACGGTTTTTTCTTATTTAGTATATTCACATGTTTCCTTAAACTTAGTTAGTTGTTTTTTTTTTTTTTGGATATCTGAATTAACGCTCCACGTATAATTGAAGAACCTATTTTTTGCTGGCCATTTGAGCCAACTTTGGGTGCAAGATTTGTGCTACAGCGACTAGATAGGATGGTTATTTAAATATGTCAACTAAATGAAAACAAGGGTCTTCAGCTCATACTTTCTCTCTCTATTATTTTTCCATTACTTTTTTTCTTCCAACAAATTTCTTTCGGCCTTTTTTACTCCGTCGATGATTTTCTCTCGATTATCAGAAGTCGACAGAGTGAATATTGTTGTTGTCTACGTTTAGACAATGGTGGAGAATACACGTCAGATGAGTTCAAGTAATATTTGCATGAGTGTGGGATACGACGTCAGTTTACATGTGCTACACGCCACAACAAAATGGTATAGCAGAAAGAAAGAATCGACACCTTGCAAAAATCTGTCGAAGCATATTACACGCAAAAAATGTTCCAGAAAGATTTTGGGCTGAAGCTATGCGAACTGCTGCCCATGTGATCAACAAGCTTCCCTAACCAAAGCTAGGATTCATCTTACCATTTGAGATACTGTGGGACATGAAACCTACAGTTGGTTACATCTGAGTATTTGGTGTGTTTGCTATGTATTTGTGCCTGACCATCTACGGAGCAAGTTTGACATGAAAGCAGTCACATGTATATTTGTTGGATACGACAATCAAAGGAAAGGATGGAAGTATTGTGATGCAACAAGTGGAAAATACTATACATCAAGAGACGTAGTTTTCGATGAAGCATCTTCATGGTGGTCCTCAGAGAAGAAAGTCTTACCAGATTCAAACATCGAAGAAATTTTGCAATAGATGATGGAGTTGTAAACTAAGAAAATTCAATCAAATGTTGATGCGCCTAAAGATCCAAGTGACATTAACATTGACGAGCAAGAGGTGACTCAATCAAGCAAATCTGATAAAAATGAAACGACACATCAACATCTTAGGCGATCAAATAGAATCCGAAGGCCAAATCCTAAATATGCAAATGCAGCTATTATAGAAGACAAAGTTTACGAATCAGAGACATATGAAGAGGCATCATAAAACTCGATTTGACAGAAAGTGATGGAGGAAGAAATTATAGCTCTGAAGCAGAATCAAACTTGGGAACTAGTGCCAAGACTAGGAGATGTCAAACTCATCTCTTGCAAGTGGGTCTACAAAATAAAGCGTTGATCGGATGGATCAATCGAGAGATACAAGGCTCGACTCGTACCTCGAGAATTTTCTCAACAATATGGACTAGACTATGATGAAACATTTAGTCCAGTGGCAAAGATCACTACCGTACGAGTCCTGCTAGCACTCGCAGCAAGTTAAGATTGAAAACTATGGCAAATGAAGGCAAAGAGTTGAACGATAAGACGACATACTGACAAATAGTAGGTAGTCTTATCTACCTAACTTTAACTTGGCCTGATATTTCTTTGCAATTGGGAATATGAGTCGGTACATGCAAAGTCTAAAGAAGCCTCATTTGGATGCAACTCGACGTATCTTGAGATATGTCAAAGGTACAATCGACTATGCTCTTTTGTACAAAAGAAGTAAAGATTGCAAGCTAGTTGGATACTGTGATGCTGACTATGTAGAAGACCACGATACTCGGGGTCAACCGCTGGGTATGTGTTAAGTTTGGATCGGGAACAAGTTATTGGTGTAGCAAGAGACAACCAACAGTACCATTATCAACTACAGATTTGCACCAGAAAATTACATGGCTGGAGCAGCTCATGAAAGTACATGGCTGAAACTCTTGATGAAAGATTTGCACCAAAAAATTGACTATCCAATATCACTTCATTGCGACAACCAATCTACGATTCGCCTAGCACAAAATCTAGTGTTTCATGCCTGAACAAAGCATATGGAGGTGCAGTACCATTTCATTAGAGAGAAGGTCATAAAGGAAGAAATTGAGATGCAGCAGATCAAGACAGATGACCAAGTGACAGACTTGTTTACAAAAGAGCCTAAGCAAAGATATTAAAGAGAGTTGTGGATCCCTTCACATCAGTGTCTAGACTTATCGAGAAGTGTCTTTTTTAAGTAGTAAGGTATAAGACTTACTAAAAACCACAGCAACTCTACTCCGCCCTACAATGAAGAGGGGTAGTTCCAAAGCATCTGAATACTGTGGCTATATTTTATGTTATAAGTTATTGATATTGTTGGAGAGTATGATATCTTTTTGTAGAAAATGTCTCTCTACTTTCCTTGTAGTGTGTTTGTTGTTGTTTTATCTTTTTCATAGGTATAGGTATTAAAGAGTTATTTTGTATCTTTATCTTTATCTTTTATCATTTTGTTGTTATTTTATAGGTATGAAAAGGTGGGGAGTACTTTTTTATGAGAGTTTTCGCTGTCGGCTTAACATGGTGCGGTGATTGAGAATTAGTGCTGAGGGGGAGTGTTAAAATATCATCACTAGCCCAATAGAGTAAAGCTCAATAATTGTACGAGCCCATTGTATATTTATTTTGGCAGAGATTTTAGGAAAGATATTATATATTTTAGGAAAGAGATTTGGATGTTTTAGGAAAAAAATTTAGATTTGTTAGGTCTAGATTACGTACGGTATAGTGTAAATACCCTTCGACCCTACCTAGTTTTTCATCCCAAGAAATCCCAAGTATTATAAAGTAGTAGTATTCTACAAAGTGTCTTGTATTCTCTTCTCGATTGGTCTTAATAAAGAGTGCGAGTGTTTCCCACAGAGAATTTTGTTCAACATGCAGTACGCTTCCAATCCATCCCAGAGTGATTTGAGCTTGGTGAAATATGCTGACAGTGCCATGGTTCCATTTGACATCATTGCTATCGACTTTTGTATCTGAAAAATTGCTGGAGCATTATTTTTTGAGAATTGATCGTGAAGATCAACCCACACTTGATGAGCTGTCTTGGCATGAATAATACCTTCAACGATATCTGCTTCAACTGAATGAGTTAACCAAGATATTACCATATTTTTTCATTGATTCCAGAGTTCAAATTCGGTTGAACTTGCATCTTAACACAGTTCTTCAATAGTGCCATCAATGAAGCCAATTTTCTTTTCGGCAATAAGAGCATGGATAACTTATTAACACCAGAATTGGTAATTTGTTCCATTTAATTTGATTGTAACAAGTGAATATCCAGGATGATCAGGGTGATGAATATAATAAGAATGTGTTAAGTTAACATTCAAATTTTTGAAGCTAGATTTGGTTGATTGTGCCATAAAGAAAATCAAGATATTTAAGAACATCAAGATCGGTGCTCTGATAAAATGTTAAGAATGAGAAATAGAATTGGGATTTAATATCTAAGATATATTTCCTAACTAATTATTATAATATATTATCCAAATATTATATCTTAATAAGTTTTTATCAAGATATTTCTTGACGATCCTGACGATCTTGATAATTCTGCCCCTTGAACCTTGGATTTTTATCAAGATATATCTTAATAACCTTCATTATCTTTTATGGGCTTTAGTACTATGGTTCTTGGTTCTTGGTTCTTGGTTCTTGGTTATTGATTCATGTTCTAGTCCTTGATCGTTCTCTTGTTCTTCGTACTTTCTTAGTTCTTGTTCGGTTCTTTGTTTTTTTCTCCAACACACTGTCCCGAAGATTTATGGTATCAGATATGAACCTGACATCCTGTGTCCAAGGCTTCAAGCGTTCCAAGCGACACAGTCTTAACCCACACCTCAGGGCTTGCTCTTCGATATGCTCTGAAAACCTATGTCCAAGGCTTCATGCATTTGAAGTAACATATTCTAAAAACCTACATCCAAGGATTCTTACATTCCAAAAGGTGTAGTCTAATTCTGCATCAAGGGCTTGCCCTATGATACAGTATGAATACCTATGCCCAAGGCTTCATGCGTTCCAAGCAACCTAGTCCGAATACTTACGCTTAAGGCTTCATGCGTTCCATGAAGCGTAGGTTGAAATCCTACACCCAATCCTTGCCCTATGTTACAACATGAATACCTACGCCCAAGACTTCATGGTTCTCAATCTTGTAAGTTTCTAATGTTACTAATTCCTTGAGGAATAAGTTGTAACATGCATTCGTAAACATATAAATCCATCGTAATAACAAGCCTGAGTTTTTCTAGAAGGTCATAGATTCGTAATGAATTCCTTAGAGGGTGATTAAAGGGTCTTGAGTCTTGAGGTGTTTCTTTGGTCCAAACTTGCTTTAGGTTCCAAGCTTGCTCTAATCAACTTGAACTCTTGAACAACCTTGTTGTCCTTAGAAATGGGCCTTATAAGAAGTAGCAAGTCATTTGTTGGACATATAGACCTTGAATTTAAATAAGTAGTCCTAGGGGCATTTTCGTCATTTTGGTCATTTTACCTCTAATTCTTGGTTTTGCTACTTAACGTATTCCAATGGCTTTCAAACTTTTCCACATCATCAGACATCATATGATAAGGTCTATCACAAAATTTAATAGCATATGGAGGTCCTCTAGGTCATGAACCGTAGGTAGACATCCTTAGGGGCAATATGGTCATTTTGCAACATTTCTTGGTTTACCTCCTATCCTTATCCAATGTCCACCAAATTTCATATATGATCTCCATATACTATAATATGCTCAACATTCAAATTTCATAGTCAGCAAAGTTCATCTAGTTTGTTATTTTAATGTTACATAAATCCCGAGAAATTTGATCTGTTTAGGGCTTTAACTCATGGTTCTTTGAGTTTTTCTTTTATATATCCTTAATCCATACATGGTTTAGAGTTCATGTAGAAATCCAAGAGATTCCAACAAGTATTTTTTAAGAAAAGTCCAAGGTGGCTACTTACCTCTTCATCTGTGTTCGGGACTTCCGTTCTTGAGCTTTCAATTTCCGAATTATTCCAAATTATCTTTACTAGATTCATCTTTGAGTCTAGTTTCAGTAACCATAAAGAAATTCATGAAAACTTGTCTGAAAGGGATCCAAATTGATCAAAAAGTGTAGAAAGGCCAACCTATGGCTACCTTTGACTTTTATTGTTCAAAGTTTTACCTTTGACTTTGTTCTTCATCTTCTTCATGGGTGGCTGGAAAAATCACAATTTTTCCTCATCATATTCCTCTGGTTTTGCCTTTGTACCGCTCTATATACACCTCTAATGGGCTAAATTTCTCCACGAAACGTTTAGATGAAGTTTCAAGGAAGAAGTAGGGGCAATTTCATACCATGTCATGGACTGTAACTTGAGTTATAACCTTCCAAAGTTCACCAGAAAACATGTTTCTCACCTTTTTTCGGGACAACCGATTCTAGAGCTTTTTATTTCCTGATTCCTTCACGAAACTTGTTGGAAATCTCATATGGAATGTGTAGAAGTCGGTAGGATGGAAAATGATTAACCATAACTCTCGAAGAAGAAATCTAAGGAAGAAAATTCTATAATCTAAAAGCTTCAAACTCGAATTTTAGGAATCATCACTCGATTCTTGTCTTGAAATATTACCCATAACTTCGTATTTATAGATCAAGCTTGCACAGTCATTGATTGTTCTAGAATTGTGGTGCATTTTCTCGTTTTTTATTTATCTAAAATTAAGTCAAAAATATCTAAAACGATGAAGGTGCTACCGACATTGGTTTTCAACTTAAACTGTTGGATCTACAGAACCTTGAGTCTTGTTAAACATATCCAAACAGCAGCTCAATCCAACAATTAGATGTGAATATATGATTGATTTTCTTCTGTTGGATGGTTCTGGAACCAAATCTGGTTACAGATTTTCTTTAATTACAGTTTTGTAATTAAGTAGAACTTTAAGGGTATTTTGGTAATTTGTCACATTTGGAATATTTTATTATTATTTGATTCATAAGAATCATAAACAAAACTTTTAACCAAACCACCACATCTAAATCAGCTAAATAAGGTTCATTTGAAATAGTTCTTGTTTTCTTTTATTAAATGACGGAACAATTTGATAACTATTTGAAAACCATGTTTATTATTCTTAGTAATCCAAAATGAATTATAATTTTGGAAACTCCTCATTCTCAATTTGTTTTAAATCATAATGAACCTTTAAATTGTTATTTTACCATCTATGATCGAGTTGCGAAATGCCTTATTATGGAAGTCCGTATTTCTCTCCTCTAATATGTCATTTCTCAATGAAAATGTATTACCTTATTATTTATGACATATTGTAAAGTGCCTTTTTGTATCATATATTTGTATTTTCATGTCCTTATACAAACCCAACATTTTCCATTAATTTCTCTCAAAATTGGGAACTTAAATAAATGGGTCTACTACAATTGGTTGTGAACTTGATTCGATGGACCTCCCTGTATTTTACATTGTGTTAGCATTTTTTTAATACTGTCACAGTCGTACAATTTCAACCATACAACGTCACGATTTTGACACAATCATGAAAAACCTTTTTTTTGCCTGACATTATGGCTTCATTAGACTTTAGACAATGTTCGTCACTAACTGAACATGACTTGTATAGAAACTAAATTTTGTTCAATCACGCATGTAGCAACTCTAACTGACTTGCCTCTACTCTAGGCCAAGCTTTGGACGAAAACTAAAGTCGTAGCTGTTCCAAGGTATCAGCTTGTGGACTCCCAAGTCATCATCGTCAGATTTGCAGTGAACAGTAAGCTGATTTTTAGATTTTAGAGCATTTGTTATCTTGACCATAATATTTGGGTTTTGGATGAATGATCCTTCGATGGTAGTGAATTGGTTAGCAAAGAATGATGAAATTAAGAGAGAATGTGCAAGTGTTGAAAATAAACTCATTGTTGAAATGGGAGAGGAAAAGAGATGGGTATGAACACATTTGTGCTTGATTTGTTTCACTTTTTATAGTTGAAAAAGAGTGTGATGGATGATAACAGTTAATCCTTAATAACCATTACTGTTGTTAAATTGTTTATAATAAAAATAGAATCGTGATTGATAACGTGTTATTTTTTAAATCAAAAAATATATGCTTGAAACTCAATATAGGTTATTGCTCTCTAAAATTTTGAATTAAAAATGTAAAAGTATAATATGGAAATTAATTTTATGTTATGATCATTCGGGTCCTTCACCTAGTCTTATTTTCGCTCATGTTCTAGACCAATGAGACTTTTATCTAGTCATCATATGTAAGGACCGGGTTGACTCAATACTCCAAAAAGACGAATAAACTTTCACGAAATAAAACAAGCAGTATTGAAAACATAACATTACTTAAAACAACATAGTGTTCATACATGAGTAATTAAAACACAACACAATAGTTAAAATACAAAATATTTCAAAACAAATGGGTTGACGACGATGGGTGAGCCTTGTCTATGACACCTGCCTCAAAGTTCGCTCCCAACCTCGACTAGCTCCTTATTACCAGAAAAAAAAATGCAAAATAAGGAAGGAGTACAAGACTGAGCAAGTAGCCTACTTGTAGGCTCTTAATTGTGTCCTTGATATGCTAGGATACCGCACTCTTTCTTTTCTTTGTTCTTGTTTTTGTTATAAGTACTTAGTTCTGTTTCTCACTTTGAGTTCTGTTAAGAATGAGAAATAGAATTGGGATCGAGAATGTAATCTTCATTAATATTCACAATGTTTAAATAGGATACAAGTTACAAACTTCTACCTAAAAATAAGGGAAAATATAAACAACTAAATCTTGAGAATAAAATAAAATATAGTACTAATCAAATCATAAAAGAAAAAATATTAACTCATTACGAATATCTAAGATATATTCCACCACTAATTATTATAATATACTCTTCAAATATTGTATGTTAATACTCCCCTCAGGAGTATATGTCAATCACAACCAACTTGTCTTTACAAAAAATCAAATTGATGTCTTCCCAAATTTTTTGTGAAAATATTTGACAATAGAATTTTAGTCAAAACATAACATGGTTTGATAATTCCATCTTGTAATTTTTCTCGAACTATATGACAATCTATTTCAATTTATTTCGTACGTTCGTCAAAAACTTGATTGGTTGCTATGTGTAATGCTGCTTGATTATTACAATACAATAATGCTGGTTCGAATAGTGGAACTTTCACATTTTGAAGAATGTATCTTAACCAAGTTAACTCTAAACAAGTATTTACCATAACTGGATACTCGACTTCTGCTGATGATCTTGATATATTGGTTTGTTTTTTAGACTTCCAAGGAATAATTGAATTTCCAAGGAAAATGCAGAACCCAGAAATTTACCGTCTGGAAGTTCGACAACCACCCCAGTCTGAGTCGCAATATGCTTGTAATCATAAGTTGTTTTCAGATGGTAATACAAGTCCTTCACCAATTGTACCTTTGATGTATCTCAAAACTCAAAGAGCTTCCTCCCAATGTGGTTTTCTTGGTTCATGCATAAATTGACTAAACATACCAACTGAATACACTAAATTAGGCCTAGTAATAGATAAATATATTAATCTGCCAATCAACCGTCTGAATTTACTTGGATCATTAACTTCTCTCTTTCTGTTAAAGAAAGTTTCATATTTTGCTCGAAATTTTTCTGGACGTGCTCCTGTGTCTTGAAGAATATCAATGCCTATTAGTAAATAACGAGAATATCATACTTCCTTTGCGACATAAAAATTTCTTTTCTAGACCTAGAAAATTCAATGCCTAGAAAATATTTCAAATTCCCTAAATCTTTGATAAGGAATTTCTTGAGTAAACTAGTCTTGAGATGTTGAATTTCTTTGAGATTATTGTCTGTCAACAGAATATCATCAACATAAATAAAAGCTACCATGAAAGAAGTACCTTTACTATTAGTAAATAAAGAGTAATATGCTTTGAACTAAGCGTAGCCTGCATTTTGTATAGTGGTAGAGAATATGGAGAACCAACTACAAGAAGCCTATTTTAAAGTATAAAGAGATTTATGAAGCCGACATACTGTAATCTCCCCGTGCCGATGAATGCCTAGTGGTAAAGATATATAGACTTCCTCGTTTACATTGTCATGGAGAAAGACATTTTAAACATCCAACTGATGAGTGAACCATTTTCGAGTAGGGACAATAGTGAGTAAGCAAACAAAGTGTAGTAAGTTTCGCTGTAGGAGAAAATGTTTCTTTGTAATCAATACCTTCAACTTGAGTGTATCCCTTTACTACCAGTCAAGCTTTATAACATCCAATAGAACCATCAGAGTTGCGTTTAATCTTGTATACTCAACGACAGCCAATAGCTTTATGATAAGGTGGTAGAGGAATGAGAGAATGCAATTTCATCATTCATAGCCTAATGCCATAATGGGTCGCCAACTACCTCATTATAGGTTTTAGGTTTTGTATGGGCTGTAATAAGAGCTAGAAAAGCACGTTGAGTAGGAGAAAAATGAGAGAATGAAAGGTAATTGTCATGACCCGATGTTCGAGGTCAAAAACTCGGACCGTGACCCAAAAGACGAAATAAAAAATAAACAAAAAAAGAAAAGAAAGAAAATAAGAGTAAAATAAAAGATAAAAATACCATTCGATTAAAACAAAAGGAAGAGAATATTTGTAAAATGAAATACAAAAGACTCCAATGGACCGACAAGGGACTGACGCTCCAAAACGACCCCCTCTGTGACCGGACAGCTCTCGAACGCTCCTCCACCTTGACTGGTACCTGAAAAAAAAAGGGTAAAAAAGAATGAGTATAAAAATTATACTCAGTAAGCCTTCTACTTGTAGGCTCTTATCGCATCCAAATTTTGACAAACTTCCACGGTCTTTTTCTTTGGCTCTAGGACATCTAGTTCAGGTCTTAGCTCTTTATGTCTTGCCCCTTGGAACATGCCCTTTGGGGCTTCTTTGGTCTTCGTCCTTTCATTTATACCCCTAGAGTTCCTTTATGCTAACCTGTGTTTGACTGGTGCTCTGCGAGTGGCTACCTCGGCATGGCTTTGAGATTACCCGGTGTCTTACCTAGGAAGTGAGCTGCAACCCTATAGTCCCATGGTAATCCCCCTGTATTTGGGAGGGCTACCTCCTGTATCCCATCGAGCTAAATGGTCAGTTACAACGTGGGTCTCCCTTTTCCCATGCTAAAATGGCTATCGAGCAGTCGAGTCTTGACCAGGAACCCACTGGTCCCTCACGAAGCTATATCACCATTCACACACAAGTAGCTTAAGGGTACTTTAGAGGTGCTTTGTGTGTCGTGGTTGTTTCTTAGGCTCCTAGGGAAGGGTTAAGTCTATACATAGTGACTTGTCACTCTAACACAAATCCCTAGACTTTATCAAACCTGTGGGTCGGTGAGAATTAACTGAGTGTGCACACATCTATCATCCAAAATCATCATACAAAATTCATGCAAAGTAAACATACATGCTCAACGAGGCGATAATATCCATCAAGTCCCGGAGCTCAAAGTTCATAAGTTCCCATCCTCCTTTCAGCATGAATTAAACATATACATATAAAGTGAAAGCTTAAAGCATAATTGCAACACTCAGATAATTCTCAAAATACTTCATATAATACATCCATACTCTTAACAACCAAATTACATACATTTAATCATGGAAAGCTACCACCTAAGGTAATTAAACTAGTATGTATGCATAACCGAGCGACTCCTACAAGTATTTCTTCCTAAAGTTCCGTGTGGTGACTTACCTGATTGGCGCGTGTTCTTCGTTGAGCATTTCTATACCAATAGCGTGTCCACAAATACTAATTTTTCTCATTTAAGTCCTATTTCATATCAAAATAGGCCAGAGTTGGAATCAAAAGGGAAATCGAGCAAACAGAAGTCGATCGAGCTGAAAATAGCACCTCACGCGCGTTCACGTGCCTGGGAAGGTGTTACACGCGCACGACCACACGTGCGTACGGACGCGCATCAGGGAGGGAAGATGCGCGTTGAGGTATTGCCACGTGGCGCCCGCTGAATGGTCAGCCGTGATCGAGGTCATCGGTTCGAAATCGGAAGGACGCACTGGAAATCTGAATTCTTTTACGCTGACGCATGGCAACGCGAAGCCGGGTCGGTGATCCAGGTTGCGCGCAGGCCATCAGTCGCGGACTCGGGTAGCGACTGCCGGCGTTTGAATCCTGCCCGACGCGAAGTATTTCATTGAATTTCTCTGCCAATACACGCCGGACACGTGGCAACCATTTTGGCGATGTGCAACCCTCTCTTTGCCTGACACGTGTCCCTCAGTCGTTCGTCTTCTTCCTCACATCTCTGCGATTTTCTAGAAAATCGATTATTTCCTATTTTCTTTGCATTTTGGTATTTCTTTCTATAATTTGGATTAATATGATTCCTTCACCAAATTTATAGACCTCATACTCATCTACATATAGCTATTTTTCTTGTAATTTATTTCTAACCACATTGGTAATAAACTCAGTCCAAAGTTGACAACAGATATCAATACTTACATCATTGATGGAAAGTTGGAACTCCTCTTTTCGATCCAAATCAATCAAGGCTCCCTTCATAAATTATGACAACAATCTTTTCTAGATTAACATACTCAAATTTCGAAATCTAACTCTCAATATTTCTAACAAATCTGAGGAAAATCTGAAAACAACCGTTCAAGAACTTACCTACGGATTTTCTTCGATCCTTGACGGTTTTGGACGATTTGAGAGAATTGTTCTTTCCTGATTCTGTGAAGATTTTGTGAAGAAGGCTCGGCCGGAACCGGAATCCTCGTGGCCGGCGGTTACCTCACTCTCTCTCTCTAGAGTTTTCCTTCTCTATCTAGAACTTTCCTTCTCGTTCTAGAATTTTCTCTCTCCCTATTTCTATTATTTTCTTTTCCGCCATTTTTCCTTCTCTTCCTTTTCCTCTTTATTTTTCTTTTTCTTCTTTTAATCCTATGTTACTAGGAGGGTATAATGGTCAAATTACCCTCCAATTGACTTTGACCATATTTCTAATTTTCTATCTTTTTTTTATATTTTTCCTAAGTTCTTCTATTATTTCCAAGTAGATTTGTCTGCTACCTCATCTCCAAATTTGGTCTCTAAGACCCTCAACAAAATATTAGAAGTTCAACATAAAAGAAAAAATTAGATTTTAAACTTTCCATTGAGGCTCGGGTCTTATAGTAATCATGAAGGGGATACCTGGTGCCAGTGTTGGGACTTGAGCTAGAGGTTAAATGTTTGGCTCTAGAAGACATCTCATAATCATTATGACAAGCTGAAGATTGTTTTATATGAGTAGAACATAGGAGTGAAACTAATGTATCAGATAGGATAAGATCAAAATTAGTGGGTGAATCTTGAAAAGGAATTGAAGGCGGAGGAGACGACAAAGTAGTAAGTGAAGGAATAAAAGGTGGGGGAGGACTAATATGGATGTTTGAGTAGGATGAATCATGAAGTGGTAAAATGAGAGTTAAAAGAGCTAATGTTAAAGTTTGTGAAGCTGATGAAGAAGGAAAATCATCTTCACAAAATTTAACATCATGACTGATAAAAAATTTTTTAGATTGCATGTCATCCAATTTGTAACCTTTGTTACCACAAGGATATCCTACGAAAACACAAGAAATTGTCCGAGTTTCAAATTTTTGCTTAGGGTGTACTACAGTTTCATAACACTTACAACCAAAAACTTTAAGATGGTGAAATGTAGGTGGTCCTTTGTAGAGTGCATCAAAAGGTGTCTTGTTAGATAACAATGTTGATGGTGTTTTATTTATAAGATAAATGTAGTTAAAATGCACTCTCCCCAAAAATTAAGTGGAACCTGTGACTGAAAGAGAAGAGACCTAGTTACATTCAGGATATGTCGATGCTTGCGTTCTACGACAACATTTTGTTGTAAAGTATAGACACAAGTCGCTGAAATTCAATGCCACGTGAAGTAAAAAATGGTTGCAAAGATAGGAACTTAGTCCCATTATGTGATCTAACTATCTTGAAAGTAGTATGAAATTGAGTTTGAACGAATTTAAAAAAGTTCATTAGCAAATTATGTACTTCTGATTTATGTTGCATAAGAAAAACCCAAGTACATCGTGTAAAATCATCAACAATAGTGAGAAAAAAAACGCAGTGTTGAAATTTTATTTGATCCCCAAACATCACAATGTAACATATCAAAGGCAAAATGGGTTGTTATTAAGTTTCTTGGGAAAGACAACCTAGTTTGTTTTGCTAATGGGAAAATACTACATGTATGAGAAAAAATAGCATTATTAAGATGCAATTGCTCAGCTAGAAATTTAAAACGAGAAAAAGAAGGACGACCTAGGCATCAATGCCACAAATCAGATGACTGAGATACTTGGTGAGCTGAAGATTTGATTGGAGATTGTGAAATATGATAGAGACTCTGAATTGTTTACACGAGCCAATCATCCTCCCCGTAGCCAAGTCCTGCATAACACAAAAATCAGGATAGAGGCGACATAACATTTCAAGTCATTGGTAAGTTTGCTGATGAACATTAGGTTTAAATTGAATAAAGGCACACATAAAACGATGTTTAATTTAAGGTTAGAATTAAAGGAAACATTGTCAGTATGTGACACATGTGTTGTCACTCCATTAGGCAAATTTATTATAGATATGATGGAAGCCTTTGGTTCAGTCATAATAGAAGCTTTAGATACTATATGATCCGTAGCTCCACTATCGAGAATCCATGGATTAGAACTTTTAGAGTTAATAGATAATGCAAATACTGGAAACAAACCAGCAACATTGATGTTATTGTCAGAATTACCAGAAGAACGATGATTGAGTGCAGATAAGGCTTGTGCTATTTGTTGTAATTGCTTAGAAGAAAAATTTAGGATAGAATTATGTGACTGTTCTTCTGTATTCAATAGAGAAAAATCGGCCATATTTGCAGATGATCGATATCCACGATTGTTGCGTTGATTGACTTGTACTGCCCTTCCAGAATTATTTTGTCTACATCGAACTTCTTTATGTCCCATTCTATCACAAAATTTACCATGAAGCTTAAGGATTCGACACTCAACAATTGTATGATCACTTTTATTGCAGTGTTCACATGATTTGTCCTTGGAAAATTTTGAATATGTTGTTTTCTTCTGCATTGCTAATGCAATCGAGAAATTCTCAATAGGTTCAGAAGTTATCAGATGCTGCATCTCTTCTTGGACAAGTAATGAATAGGCTTTGCCTCACATTAGGTAATGGAGTCAAAATCAATATGTTAGATTTCATTGTTTTATAAGACTCATTGAGCCCCATAAGTAGTTGCATCAACTTTTCTTCTTCGCGTTGATCAACACGTATTTGACGTTGGTTACAGGTAAATGGTGTGTGGTGTTAAAATATCATCACTAGCCCAATAGCGTCAAGCCCAATAATTTTACAAGCCCATTGTATATTTATTTTAGATGAGATTTTAGGAAAAAGATTTACATTTGTTAGGTTTAGATTGCGTAGAGTATAATATAAATACCCCTCGACCCTACCTAGTTTTTCATCCCAAGAAATCACAAGCAATATAAAGTAGTAGTATTCTACAAAGTGTCTTACATTTGTTAGGTTTAGATTGTGTCGAAAAGGCTTGTTTGGTATTATTAAGGTATTGTCAACACGATGGGTGACTTCCAAATCGTAGGAGGAATCAAGAAACTCAACAACAACTACTATAATACGTGGGAAGCATGCATGATGGCCCATTTACAAGGACAAGATCTTTGGGAGATCATTGGCGGGAGTGAAACTATGCCGCCAGTAAAGGATTCTAACGACGCCTTGCGCAAATAGAGAATCAAAGCAGGCAAAGAAATGTTTGCCTTGAAGACCAATCGAAGAAGAGATGTTAGAACATATTTGGGATGACAAGACACCGAAAGAAGCATGTGACATGCTAGTGATGTTGTTCTCCAAGAAGAACGATACGAGGCTACAACTTCTTGAGAACTAGATATTGTCATTTTCACAACGTGATATGACGATTGCTTAGTACTTCCACAAAGTCAAGATGATTTGCCGAGAGATTAATAAACTAGAACCGAAGTCTGCAATTGGAGAAGATCGAATGTAGAGGATCATTATCCACGGGTTGCGATAAGAATATAGAAGCTTCATTATTGCTGTGCAAGGATGACCCACTCAAGTATCACTAGTAGAGTTTGAAAATTTGTTAGCCAGCCATGAAGCCATAGCTAAACAAATGGGAGGCATCACATTAAAGGGTGAAGAAGAAGCACTCTACACGAGTGAAAGTCAAGGAAATAATAAGTCATCTACCAAACGTGGATACAAAAATGGTGACAAAAGAAGAAGTCATCAAGGAATTGCACAACCTAAGATAGCTCAGAAGAATGAAAACAAGAGTTCTCAAGGAAAGAGATTTGAAGGTAATTGCTATAATCGCGGGAAGAAGGACCACATGTCTAACGACTGTTGATCCAAGAAAAAATCTGTCGAAAATAATGTGGCATCCTTCAACATGGATATGGAGGAGGAATGGAATACAGAGGTACTATATGCCATAGAAGAAGACGAGCTAGCAGTCATGGCGACGATGAGAGACCATATCAATTATGAGAATGACTCGATCGTTGATTCAGGATGCTCAAATCATATGACTGGCGATCAGAGTAAATTGCAAGACAAGAAAGGGTACAAAGGAAGCCATATGCTACGCACAACAAATAACGCACAGTTTTCAATTACTCAGATCGGCAATAGAACAGTCATGCCTGGCAATAAATTTGATATAGTGTCACTACATAATGTTTATCATGTACCGGGTATAAAGAAGAACTTGTTGTCAGTGCCACCACTAACAACATCAGGAAACTACATCTTGTTTGGGCTAGAAGATGTAAAAGTCAATCAAGATGTTAAGATAATAGGAAAGCCGACAATAGAAGAACGAAGAGTGGAATTTGTTTACGTTCTATCTACAGAGTCTGCCTTTGTTAACAAGACCCAAAAGAATGAGACAATAGATCTATCGCATGCAAGATTGGGACATGTTAGCTACCATAAGTTGAAGCTGATTATGGTAAAGCTCATCAATTACCATACAAAGAGTCAAGTTTTAAAGCAAAGAAACCATTAGAGTTATTCCACTCTAATTTGTTCGGTCCTGTCAAACAAGTATCAATCAACGGAATGCGTTATATGGTGACGTTTATTGATGACTACTCAAGATATGTGTGGACTTTCTTTATGAAAGAAAAGTCTGACACGTTCTCAAAGTTTCAAGAATTCAAGATGATGATCGAATGAAAAGTAGGAGTGTGTTAGATAAAAGCTATGATTTTTCCTTATTTAGTATACTCACATGTTTCCTTAAACTTAGTTGTTGTTTTGGTTTTCGGATATCTAAATTAACGCTGCTCCAGGTATAATGGAAGAGCGTATTTTTTGCTCACCATTTCGACCCATTTAGACGCAAGATTTGTGCTACTACCGCTAATTTTAGGATATGATGGTTATTTAAATATGTCAATGGAATGAAAATAACAATCCATCTGTTCTTTAGCGCATACTTTCTCTCTCTGTTATTCTTTCAGTTATTTTTTTTTTCTTCCAACAAACTTTAGACCGTTTTTTACTCCGTCGACGATTTTCCTCGATTGTCAGAAGTCAACAAATGGTATCAGAGCCTGGTTTAATCCACTGGTGGTTTATCATTGCAGAGAGCCAACTTTATTAAAAGTCAAGTTGATTAGCTTAACTGGTTAGAACATCGACCTAACAATACACAGGTCTTAAGTTTAAGTAGAAGAAAATACAAAGTGCAAAAATACACACATCGTGTGGGGTCCATCCTGGGCAGGCTCACTCACTCCTCTTGAGTGCGCTAGCATCTCCATCACCGTTGCGAAGACAAATGTCGAGTTGTCGTGCCAACCCATTAATCCGGTTCGCACACCTTTTGGGCCCCTTTTATGGTTGGACGAGCATTCTAAGGAGCTATTGATGTCGAACACCCCCTCCATTATCATGTATGACAACCCTTTCCATTTTTCCTTCATATCATATCATATTCATCATAGCTTTCCTTACATAAATTGCGGTTGTGCATTATGTCGACACATTTTTTCGTATATCATTCATATCATGTATCGTGTCATATCATACATATATCATATTATCAGCACATCATGTAATATATATCATGTACTATATCGTCAAACGTGTTATACCATAAAATTTATCATATCATTAGTACATCATCAAAACACGTGTCATAATATTCATAACATTCACGTATCATCTCATAGTCACGTTGTATCACACACATATCATGGACTTATCATCTTGTAAACATATCATAGTCATATTGTTTTGTAAAATGTCACAGTCATATTGTTTCATAAACATAACCTAGTCATATTCTTTCACAAACATATCATGGTCATCTCATTTCATAAATGTATCATAGTCGTATCATTTCATAAAAATATTCTTATCATATCATTGCATAAACCTAATATATCGTTATAATATGAACTAAAGTGGGTTTTTGGGTAACATGCAAATAGGTGTTGGTGATTTTGACTACTTAAACAAAGCTAAATCAGAGTGTCACTGCTGTGAAATAATAGAAAATGATTGAGAAAATCAACAATAATGAGAAAGATTCGACATAGAGAGATTAAATAGATAAGTTGTTGAGTTTAGTGGTAGATTTTAGTTCCTTTTAATAGATTCCCAAGCCCACTTCTGAGGGTCATGCATGATGATTATTTCCATAATCGTTTAATTTCTATTAACAATGCTCTCTGAGAAGAATTATTCCTAACCCTTCTATTACCCTTCAAGTCTCTTGCTATGGAACTAAAGTATTAAAGAGAATTTCATTATCCCTCTATTCTCCCGAATAAGAATAAGAGAACAACTATGTATGTAAAGTAGCTAATTAAACACACATGTAAATCATTAACCACAACTCTTAAATAAACTAAGATCATATCGTCAACATACTTAAACTATATAAAACTCTCTTGCCTCACCTATAAAGTTTAGCTCTCCATACAAATTGAATTAAACAGAGGAATCTGTATCTCAATCATGTAAAATTGATGGAATGAGAAAAGAAAATAAGAAATAGAGAGTTATCTCGATTTGTTGTCGTTCGTTAATGGAAGTTTCCTTCCCTTGAGCTCTCACGTCCACCTCTTTTCCTAATAAATCCTTACTGGTCTCCTTTTCCTTCTGCTGTCAATAGCAGTAGGATTAGGATTTTCTTCTTCTTCTCTGGTTTCACAACAGTTCACAGCAGCGGAGGCTGCTACTATCTAATCCATTTTTTCTTCAAAAGTGCGGCTCCCTCTTATTTTAGGTATCCTTTTTGTTTTATAATGTTTGTTTCTTCTCATTTAGGGCCGAGAAAGGATAAAATAGTCTACTTAGGATGTTTCTAATTTGGTAGTCAATGACCCACATGGACTGCTGATGTGGATTAAAATTTTCATGTCATCCCTGAAAAGTTTGCATTCCAAATTGCTTCAGCATCAAATTCAGAAATTTATTTTAAGATGCAAGCAGTGTTGTTTCCAGATTTGCTACAACATCATGGTTCAACATAAATGTTTTGGAATTTTACCAAATAACTCAATTAAGTGTACAATTAAGCTCGATTTATGAAAATTGAACTTCTATTCATATTAAACTACAATTGACTATTTCATGTGTACTAATTAGAATAAAAGAAGCAATAAATGAGAAAATAGTGAGTACGAGTACAAAATTAACTATAAAAGTACTTGATATAATAACTCTACTTTTGGAGAGTTATCACCACCCCTAGTATGAGATAGAGATAAGTCCCTAGATCATATTTGGATGTGTTTGTATTTAGCATGATCCCTATTGTTGGGTCACATACTGAGTATTCTTCAAAATACTCAAGTCGTGCCACATCATTTTTCAACTAAAGGCAAGGAACCCATGTACGGATGACAGAGGCATCGCGAGCAGAGACCATGACACGTGCATAAGATATGAGAATGTTTAATTTTCTAGATTTAGGTTACAATAGGTTGTCTTGCATTTCATATGTTTTAAATTATTTCGTATTTGTTTTATTTTCATTTTTCAGTATTATATGTTGAACACGTAAGACTATGATAGTGTTTTCCAAGATGTAATTGTTTTAAATTCTCAAAATTATGCTATAAATGATGTTATTTTAAGGGTTATATTTCGCATATGAGTTGAGCATAAGACGTTAGTAGCAACTCTAATTAGAAATTTTAGGTCGTACATCGTTTTTCATTAATAACTCACATTTCTAGCCTAAATAAACTTGAACTTGGAAATAAGATGTTGTACTGACCTTATTTGCATTTATTAAGTCAAATTTAGCTATGGAAGGGTAATAAATTTGTAGAAATCAGTATCAAAATATCTATATCGATTGTACTGGGCCCGGTTAGGCTGAATAGTTGTAGTTGGCAGAGTGCTCGATGTTGTATGTAGGCCAAGCGTTGCAAGTAGCTTTGGGGCTTTGTTCGTGCTGCTGAGCTTAGCTCTGGTCGTGGGCCAAGGCTTGGGTTTGTCTTAATTCGAACCACGGATTGTAATCATAGTTTACCAAAATTTTGATCCCTTATTCCTTCTTCTTGCCGTTCCTCCCTCTCCCACGACTTCACAAAGCCATGGATGTGACTACCATTGTAGACCCGTATTTCGTTTCGGATTTCTAAAACAACCAATGCTCGTCGAAAATTTCCCCCATGAATACAATCTCCTTACGTCGGTTTTTTTTTCTCTGTGCTTCCTGCTTCAACTAATGGAGATATATTTTGTATAACAAGTGGAGATTGAGGACGATTTTTAAAATGAGAGGTGGGGGTTAAGTTTTCCGTCGTTGATTTGTGTTCATCGAAAAACTACAACGATCGCTTATCTTCTTTCTATTACTCGGATTTTCTCAACTCTAGGCATGTGTTTTTAGGGCAGACTTGAGCGTGGCTTTGTTTGGCGTATCCTTGGCGTCAGGAGGGTGTGTGGGTAGAGGGTGCGAGATTTTCGGCAAGGCTTCTTTTTCGACGACTAGAGTTTTTTTTTTTTTTTTTTTTGGAACCATTACAAATACAATTGAAATTTCAAGGAGAATTTTTTGCAAACAAAATTTTTTGATACAACTTTAGTAGCAATNTTTTTTTTTTTTTTTTTTTTTTTTTTTTTTTTGGAACCATTACAAATACAATTGAAATTTCAAGGAGAATTTTTTGCAAACAAAATTTTTTGATACAACTTTAGTAGCAATCTTGGACATGATTCGTTCGAGGTATTTATGCTAGAAAATGAAGTTTGGCTTCAAGAATGATGCAACTATTGGCATTGCATTTGGGATGTTGATGAGAACTTAGACCAAACCACATGAAATCTTTTCCTTTCTCTAGATGTGTGCTTGCTACAATACTAATCTAATAAAAGCAAGTCTATTTCATATTTGAGTTCTCAACAATATGGAGACTTTTAACAAAATAGTGTAGGTATGGCAATGAAATATCCAAGTTTTTATGGGAAAGTAAATTATTGACTTCAAAATAAATATACATGTTTCAATTTTATTCAAAAATTTCGAACACCAAAATAGAAGAAACTTGAGAAGGAGAGGGTTCCAATGTAGTTACGGGAAGTATATGATTGGCCTTGGGAGAGAAAAAAAAGTATAATTTAAGTTTTGGGTAGTTGGGTGTGATGCTTTACTAAATAAAACCTAACTTAAGAAACCAGCACTATCCTTGTTTTTTTAGTTTTTCTTTTAATAGTCTTTTACAAGTCTTTAAAAGTTGTCAATGTATGTTTGTTGGAGTGCAATGATTATATATATATATATATGGTTAAAAAGGATCCAAATGAAACAAACAAATTCTAAGTATGTCAAAAATAAAGGCTATCAATAATCTCTATATGATTTTGTTGTTTATTTTTGCATCAACTTCTAATGTTTTCACTTATTTTGTAAGCGAATATCCAGAATCACATTGGAACGTACGATTCTTAATTATCAAAACCCACCTTTACTGACTTATTGATATGAACCACGACCAAGAAATTTTCATACCTCAAGGTCCAATTACAAGGACGAGAGCTAAGAAGCTACAACAAACCTTATACAGTTATATTCAATCCCAAAGGAAATTTTAGAAGACGCTGGAGACCTCCCTTATATGTTGTGTAAAGTTGAGCTTCAAGAAAGAGATGAATTAAATGCACTTTAAGTTGCATTTAATGAACTTCGCTGAATTTATGAAACTAGTCCAAAGATGATTCAATAAGCACATTTTATTAATTGCATTATTTACTTATAGTTTAAATATTTGTTTGTCATATTTAATCTAGTTTTAAATATAGGAGTTAAGGTTATATTGTAACTAACATAGGTTACTATATTCCACCGTTAACTAGTCATTTTAATATGGAGGTTATGGGTATTTTTCATTTACTAGCCCATTTAATTTTGGAGTTATATATCACATAGGTTAAGGTTGTAACGGCTATATGAAGCCTTCTTTTCTTTGATTAGACATCAGATTTTGGAATTAAGAATAAGATTTCTATTTTAGCTTTGTTGAGAGCTAAACTTTCTTTGCAAATTCTTGTGTTTAGAACTTGCATGTAGAGTCATTCAAGTGGTATTGATCAAACCTCTTGGGGAGTGATTCGAATCACGAGTTTAGAAATGAGTTTTTTTTACTCTTGATCTTGATCATCAAGGTAATCCGTTCCGTACTTTCCCTTGGGTTGATTTTCCATATCACTTATTGCAAATAAGAAAATGATGACTTGGGTAAATAAGGGTGTTGCACCATGACAAGTTATTCAACCAAACCATAGTAAATAAGAGTCTTGTTAAACATATCCAAATTGCAGCTCAATCCAACAGTTGGATGTGAATATACGATTGATTTTCTTCTGCTCGGCGGTTCTGGAACTAAATCTGGTTGCAGATTTTCTTTAATTGCAGTTTTTTAATTAAGTGGAACTTCAAGGGTATTTTGATAATTTGTCACATTCGAAATATTTTATGATTGTTTTTCTAGAAAAATCCATAATTTTTCTTAAAATATTTCATCCATGGATGTTGCTGGTTATTCTTTGCTTCTTGAGTATCTTGAAATTCCTTCTAAACAAGGAATTAAAAATCCAGAAAGATTCATAGCACTGCTGTTCCAATGCTACGCCTTCAACCACTCGACCATCTCTCCTACATAATGATTATGGCCTAGAAACCGAGTTAATAAATAGGGAGTCATTCATATTCTTCTTTTCTTTACCGCTCTCCGTCTTAAGACACAGTATTCGGGATAGAAAGAAAACAATAATGGAAATAAATCTACGCTTCTTGGCCGAGGTGCAATTTTCAAATACAAAATTACTTTTTGCCCTTTTCACTACTTCTTCCTTCCTATCTTGGTCCAAAGTCCTTAAATTCGTAAAATTACTTCTAACCATATAGAAATGACTTCATTAAGTCTCTTGTCCTTGCTTAATTCTCTTAATTTCTTCCCTTGAATCCTTTGGGTCTTACATGGGCAGCTAGTTCTTATTCGAGCTAATTTTCTTTATTTTTCTGGTGTGTTACATAAAATTTCATCACATGGCTCCTCAAATCGTATTTATCAATTAGAGCTTGGTACATGATTTTAAGATGGATTGGTTAACTTTTTACTAGTATCTATGTCGTACATCTACATATCATAAATATATGAGGTCCAATTTTAACAGTTCGAATGGACATGCTTCGTTTCAGGTATTTTGGCCAGAGAACTCGCATTGGCTTTCTGAACGATGCAACGTTAAAAACTGCATTTGGGCAGCATTTGATGATGGATTTTACTTAAAAAATCTTCATTCGGGGAAGTTTGAATTGATACACCCTTGGAAAAAATGAAGTAAAATCTCCCTCACTCATTTTGGTCCCATAAAACCTATTTTTTTTTCTTTTTTCTTTTCTTTCTTTTATGTTTGCTTGCTTTCACATGTAATAATTCTACAAAGAGTTGTGGGGTTTCATTTTACAAAAAATGAAGTAAAATCTTCCTCACTCATTTTGCTTGCTTTCATATGTTGCATATTTAAGTCTAATAAAAGGGGAGAAATCTTTTGGGAATTTGTAGTTCTTTGGAGGTTGATAATTTAGTTGGGTTTCAAGCTTCTGCTTGTATCGACCCATGTGCAAGCTTTCAAACTCTTAATTTGGCTATTAATGGCCCTAATATTCTCCTAACAATATTGTAAGGTTATTTACTTCTTGCTTCTAATAGTGAAAACTATCTCCACCGACAAATATGAGTCCTTCCGGCATGTCTTTTCCTCACTCATATGTTTGCTACAAAAATTCTCAAGAAGTCTTCCAATATAAAATTTCTCCCAGAAAAGCACATTTAATATCGAAATTCTTATGATTAAGCCAACAAAAAGGAAAGTGTATCTTGTTGATATTGGTAGTAAGTTTCATTTAAGCATTTCTTAGTCAACTATACTCTGGGTCACTTTATCGGATATAATCTTGGTTCATTCATGTCTACTCAAAACCCTTTTAGAATTAAGTAATATTTTAGGTTTTAACATTTTAAGGGTAACAAATTAGGATGAAAAGAAAATATGTATAATAATTGGAAATTCCAAGGTTAATATCATAATACTGATATATGCAAATAACTTAGGTCAATTTTCCTTAAAAAAAAAAAAAAAATGATGGTCAATTGCAACTTTCTAACATGAAACCAACCAACTGTCACAACATTTATTTAGTAAAAAAATATCTTTAAAGATTATTTGTTATGCTCACAAAGAAAAAAAAAATGTACAAGGAAAATGATCTTTACAAGACTATGAAACGAAAGAAACTATGTGAAAATAGAGGGAAGAGATCAAGGAGACGTACCCGAGTAATTCCAATATTAAGACACTTTCGAGGACGATAGTTTCCTCTTGACATGTATGATGTATGAACGAAAAAAAAAATAAAAAATAAAAGAAGCGAAACTTTGTGCCATGTTGCTAAAGCTGAGAAATGGCGGATTGGCCTCCACTATAAAAAAAAAATGAGGTCCCCCACTTTATTTTATCATCCTAAATGAACGGTTCGAGCCAGTCAGAGAGTACACTTTCTGATGGCTCAAGGCCAAAATTTTGGTTGATTTGCTCGGACTCTTTTCTCCTAGTTTTAATTTTTAGAAGGCATTCAAAGTTAGTATGTATGACTACCTTCTAGCTAGTTAAATTTTTTGAATCGAGTAAATTATTTATGCATGATTAGGTCTAGTTTAAATGATTAGGAGTCAGTTTCTATGCAGTATTGGGCTTAGTTGAAATTACTGGGACTAAGTTTCTATGTAGTATTGGGCTTAGTTTAAATTATTAGGAGTAAGTTTTTATGCATAACTAGACTTAATTTAAATTACGAGGAGTAAGTTTTTATGTATAATTAGACTTAATTTAATTTAGTTAGTTTGTGTGTTATGAAACGTTAGGTTAGCATGAAAATGTGACGTCATGTCTTGTGAATTGCATGTATAGAATGATATGAATGACATGAAGAACGATAAATAACATGAAATATAATCCCGATATAAGCATGAACGATATGGTAACTGATATGAGAAATGGTATGATATCAATGAAATGATAGAGGGGGTTATATTTAATAATGCTGAAAATGGAAAATTATTGGGACCTCATGCATTAATGCGTGCTCATGCATTCGGGGATACCCGTATTCCTTCACGATGGTATGAGCGCGTACACCACAAGGAAGGATAACTTCTATCGTGTTTTACGTAATGCTGCCGTGACGGCTACTGTTTTGTAACGCCCTTAATATTCTCTAATCTAATTAGCGACGTTACCTTGTACTTGCATAACAACAGAACGAGAGTTCACGTAAGACAGTCTCAATAATGATAATGCGTTCATTATTATAAACAGTTCATACCTGGGGAAAACAATAACGACAGCCTAACCTAGAAATAATCAACAGAGAACTAGAGGAACAATTGCAATAACTATGAACCCAAAAGAATCCAACAAGATGCCTACGACACTACAATCCCTCCTTAAGATTTTCATGGTCTTCGCAGCATCCACCGTTAGCCGTACATGAGAGCCTTGCCCTTACCTGAAAATATGGGTAGCACATGGCTTGAGTATTATATAAAATACCTAGTAAATCGCCCCACTGTTGGGGTTAAGCATATAATCATACATCAAGATACATGCAGTCGCATACAATACACATACATGAGCACAAGTGTCAAAAGAAAGAAACTGAGAGAGGGGTCTGTCTTCCATTCCTTCCCATGGCCTTAGGCCCTTGCTTTGTCAGGGCGGGGGTGGATGCATGGTACTTTCACACACATGGCCCACGTGCGTGGCTGTGGGCCCACCAGGCGAGTTTGCATGCGAACTCCCTAGGCCTGGCTTGATCGAGTATGTATGACATACAATACCGGACACCACAGAAAAGGAGGGCTTGCATGATATCGTGACGAACACAATATCGAATTTACGTGTCCATACTATCAGTAGCATAACGGGGGAGTGTCCCATGTACATAACCATAGCGTGCATAAGGTTCTTAAGGTTTACCTCCATGGCATTATACATACAACGTTCCATCCCCTCACCGCATTTCATAGCATAACTGGGTTAACATTGAGTAAGCATATCGTAGCATACTAGTCATCACATTCATGGCATGCGGGGTTCTCATTACAATCATGACATGTCAATCAAGCTCATACATACAGGGTAGCAAACCATGTCACAAACATCACATACATAAACATGACATACATAGCATTTCATTGCAAGAAACATATAACCTAGCATACATCAACAAACACATGGTGCATGCAAAGGTCACACGGCACGCACAAACATACATACATAACCAGTAATGTTACTTACCTCCTTGGCCTTGGCCGAAGTCCCCCACAACACTAACTCCGATGCCTAACTACCTCTTATAAGATAACATGATACACTTAGAGCCCTTTCACAACTAACTTTTATGCCTAGCTACCAAGGTACGTCCCTATTGTAAGTTGTTTTATCAAAATGGAGTTATATTATCCTCAGATGGTTGAAACAAGGGTGGGAATGGCTCTAGAAGAGTCGAAAACCTAGAAATCAGTATACTATTCGGATGTCAAACCGCCAAGCCGCACCGTCGAGCCACACTGCCAAGTCAAATCTAGCCGAGCCGGGAGTCCACGGAGCTGCCGATGGAGCTGGAACCGATGAGCTGCGAAGTATACTACCGGCGCAGGGTTTCTGGGCGCGCCTCTAGTTCGGGCCGAAAGGGAACGAGGCCCAGTGGTGGTGTCTGAGTGCGGCCTGCAAGGTGCGGCCTGCACGTTGGTCGAGACGAACTCGCAGAAGCGTCGTCGACAGCCTTAATCGCGGGGTTTGGCTACTGTCGTCGGTGGAAGCGTCGTCGTTCGTCCGTCTCTCCTTGCCCCGACGTACGCTGGCGTCCGCTCCTACCTAAAGGAGGCGGCCACTGCAACCCTAGGGTTTAAGGGGGTCTGAGTGAATCCCGCCAGAATCGCGAGATTTTCGGCGCACCCCTTTTTATTTTTTATTTTTATCTTTTTTTCCTTGGAATGTGTATTGTTACATCACTCCCCTCTGCGAAGGACTTTCGTCCTCGAAAGGATTTGCATCTACGAACAACTCTAGGTACTTCTCTCTCATCTCATCGTCTCGTTCCCAGGTGGCCTCCTCTGCTAATTGGTTCCCCCACCACACCTTGACAAATGCAATTTCCCTAGTGCGCAAGGTCTTTACTTTGCGAGCTAGGAACCCCACTGGTTTCTCCTCGTAGCTTAAGTCTTCGGTCACGTCTAGAGTCAAATAATCTATCACGTGCGTGGGGTTTGCTAAGTACTTACGAAGTGTCGATACATGGAACACGTTGTGCATGGAAGAGAGAGGCGGGGGTAGGGCTAACCTATAGCCAACATGTTCGATTTGCTCTAAAATCTCGAAGGGTCCTATGAAGCGCGGACTCAATTTGCCCTTGGGTCCGAACCTTAGAACACCCTTCGTGGGGGCCACCTTCAGGAATACCATGTCACCCACTTCGAATTTCAGGTTTCTTCGTCTCGAGTTCGCGTAACTCTTCTGTCTACTCTGACCAGTGCAAATCCTCTCCCTGATCTGTTGCATCACCTCGTTCGTGACTTGGACTAGCTCCGGACCGACTAGTTCTCGTTCTCCTACTTCACCCCAGCATAATGGTGTCCTACACCGTCTTCCATACAATGCCTCGTATGGTGCCATACCGATTGTCGCCTGGTAGCTGTTATTATAAGCGAATTCCATAAGGTGCAATTTTGAGTCCCAACTCCTAGAGAAATCAAGTACACAAGCCTACAACATGTCCTCTAGAACTTGGTTCAAGCGTTCCGTCTGTCCATCGGTCTGTGGGTGATACGCTGTGCTGAAGTCCAGTCAAGTGCCCAACGCTTTCTGGAGTCCACGCTAAAATGCTGAAGTAAACCGTGGATCTCGATCTGATACAATCAACATGGGGACCCCATGCAATCTGACGATTTCCTTCATGTACAGTTGTGCCCAATTGTCCATTGTATAGGTGGCCTTGCCGGGGAGGAAATGTGTTGACTTTGTCAATCTGTCCACGACCACCCATATGACCGTGTAACCATTTAGCGTCTTAGGCAGGCCCACTATGAAATCCATGGTGATATTCTCTCACTTTCATTTTGGTATATTGAGGGGCTATAGTAATCCCGCTGGTCTCCGTCTGGGTGCTTTAACCTGTTGGCAAACCAAGCATCTGCTGACGAACTCTGCGATATCCATCTTGATGCCACACCACCAGAAGTGGGGTCTGAGGTCCTGATACATCTTCGTACAGCTAGGGTGCATGACGAATGGAGAGTTATGCGCTTCTCTCAGGATTTCACCCCTCAATTCCCCTATCGCCGATACACACCAGCGACCTTGGTACAGTAACCCACCATCCGCAGACTTGGAGTACCCACCAGTTTGTTCTGTCTACATTTTGTTAAGTGCCATCTCTAAACCTGAGTCCCTTGCCTGCGCTTCAATGATTCTCTACCAAAGGGTGGGTTGTAAAGTTAGCCGAGCCAGTTGCGCCTTAATACCTTCCACGACTACTACTATTTTAACTCGCTCGAAGTCTACCTGCACTCTGGGTTCTTTCATGATTAGTGCCGACGAATGCGCTTTCTTCCTACTTAGGGCATCTGCGACTGCGTTGGCCCTCCCGGGGTGGTACTGGATGTCCATATCATAATCCTTGACTAGCTCTAGCCACCGTTGTTGTCTCATATTCAACGTCATATCTTTAACATGAAGACTACCGCTGCCAGTTCCAAGTCATGCACAAGGTAGTTCTTTTCATAGTCCTTCAGTTGTCTGGATGCGTAGGAAATAACCTTCCCACGTTGCATTAACACGCACCCCAGGCCCTTCTTGGAAACATCACTAAAAATGACGTAGTTCTCTGTACCATTAGGCATTGTGAGCACGGTTGCAGTCGCCAGTCTCTTCTTCAGGTCCAAGAAGCTTGCCTCGCACTCCTCGATCCATACAAACACCGCAGCCTTTCGAGTTAGTCATGAGAGGGGTGCCGCTATCTTGGAGAAATCTTGCACGAAGCGGTGGGAGTAGCCTGCCGAACCTAGAAAAATCCGTACCTCAGTCACAGTAGCTGGACGAGCCCAACCGGTGACCGCTTCCACCTTGGCAGGGTCAACTGATACTCCTTCTGCCGATATCACATGTCTCACGAATGAGACTTTGCGTAACCAAAACTCACACTTCGCATATAACCGATTTTCCCTCAAGACTGTCAAGGCCTTCCTCTGGTGCGTTTGGTGTTTCTGATCCGTCCTTGAATAAACCAAGATGTCATCTATTTATACACTGACAAAGGTATCCAAATATTTCTTGAACACCCGGTTCATCAGTTCCATAAACAATGCAGGAGCATTGGTGAGTCCAAATGACATTACCACAAACTCATAATGGTCGTACCTTGTTCTGAAAGTTGTTTTCGACACGTTCTCGTTTTTTATCTTGATCTGGTGGTAACCTGAATGAAGGTCAATTTTTGAAAACACTGTGGGAGGGGGTACCTATTCTTCACTATCCTCTTATTCAGTTTCTTGTAATCGATGCACAAGCACATGGAATCGTTCTTTTTCTTGACGAATAATACCAGTGCATCCCAAGGCGACATGCTCGGTCTGATAAACCCCTTGTCTAGCAGTTTCTATAGTTGTACCTTAAGTTCTTTCAGCTCCGCTGGTGCCATTCGGTACGGGGCCTTGGATATGGGGCCGGTTCCTTATTCTAGTCTAGAGCGAAGTCGACATCTCGAGATGGGGGAGTCCCTGGCAAGTCCTCTAGAAACACATCTGGGAACTCATTCACTATAGGCAACTCGGATAGGGAGACGCCTTCTTTGCCTTGCCACGCTGACTAGTATTGCCCAGGCCCTATGTTGTACAAGCTTCTTTGCCTTCATCATCGATATCACCTTAGTCTTTGAGGGATGGTTTTAAGTCATGGTTGAATACTTTAGCATAGGGAACAATTGACTCTTGGAATAGTCATGCATAAAAAAGTTTTGATCAAGTATTTTCCAACCACTAGAAACACACGGTTTATAAATGAGATTGTTGCTTTCCAAACATTAGAAGATGAGA
The DNA here is from genome assembly GCF_002738345.1 of Cucurbita maxima. NCBI lineage: Eukaryota > Viridiplantae > Streptophyta > Magnoliopsida > Cucurbitales > Cucurbitaceae > Cucurbita > Cucurbita maxima. Next base: position 144,588 of record NW_019272091.1, on the reverse strand, counting down.
CATTAAGTGAAGCTTGGGAAAGATTCAAGGAAATGCTTAGAAAGTGTTCTCGTCATGGATTACCTCATTTTATACCAATGGAGATTTTCTACAATGGATTAACTATTGCTACTAAACAAGTGGTGGATGGTTTTGTGAATTGAGCTATTTTGTCAAAGACATGCAATGAAGCATATGAGATACTAGAAAGAATAAGTCCAATAATTGTCAATGGGCTGATGTGAGAAGCAATCCAGGGAAGAAGATCCGAGGAGTACTTGAAGTTGAGGCTTTATCTTTTATCAACGCTCAATTAGCTTCGATGAATAATATCCTACAAAATCGAGCGTTGTGACAAGGCTTAGTGACCAAAGCACCAGTCCAAGCTGCTGTAGTAATGACCCAGACAACACCTGAATCTTGTATATATTGTGGAGACAAACACACTTTTATCAATGTCCAAGAAATCTGCCTCAAATTTTTATGTGCAGAATCAAGCTAGCAAAGGCAACCCGAAAAATAATCCCTTCTCAAAGAGCAATGCCAAGCAATAGAGTTGAGGAGTGGGAAAGAAATACTAAGTAGGGGATAAAAAATTAAAAAACACGCTGATAGTCACTCTCAAGAAGTTGCTGTATAGAAAGAGTATAACAAAAATTATGCAGAAACTACTGTAGAGAAAGAGCACAGAAAAAATTATGCAAAACCTGTGTAGTCTCCTAAATTGCAAATAGTAGTCAGCAATGGACAAGAAAATAGAACATATACACCAACACCCAATTTTCCACAAATAATAAAAAGAAAGAAAGAGGAAGCTCACTTTGATAAGTTTATAGATATTCGGAAGGAAATTCATATAAACATACCATTAGTGGAAGCTTTGAAATAAATGCCAAATTATGTAAAAATCTTGAAGGATGTGCTCACCAATAGAAGGTGGTGACACTAAATGAAGAGTGTAGTGCAATATTGAAACACAAGATCCCCTTAAATGTATAGTCTAGTGGATTTTATTTTTTCAGTATTGTACTACACTCTTCATTCAACGCTAACACCTTGAATTTTTAAAACTTTCTTCGAATAGTGAAAACATCCTTCAAGAATTTGACATAATTTGTCATTTGTTTCACCGCTTTCACTAATGGTATGTTTATATGAATTTCCGAAAATATATGAATGAACTTCTTAAAGTGGACTTCCTCCTTCTTTCTTTTTATTCTTTGTAGAAAATGAGGTTTTGGTATGTGTGTTATGCCGTCTTTTTCATTGCGGATTTTGTTTACGTCTTAGAAGACTGCACTATTTGTGCATAATTTTTGTTGTGCAACTTCTGTGCATCTTCTGTTGTTTACGTCTTAGAAGACTACATTATATGTCCGCTTTCACTATTGCATATTTTCTTAATTTCATCTACCTGGTAGGGTATTTCTTACTCTTCAATCTTATTTCTTGACAATGCTCATTTTCCTCTCTTTTCGGTGTTTCGGTATCTGTTAATAGCTTCCCAAGAGGTCTATTTCGTAACTCATTTGCTAATTGACCTACTTGAACTTTCAAATTTCGCAAGGATGCTTGTTGACTCTATATCATAACATCTTTTTTTACCATATATTCCTTTATTAGACCCTAAAGCGATGTTCCCGTATGTGTTGAGATTTGTTAGTTCCTTTCCCTTGGGTGTTGCCTTGTTGAGGACCATATGTCATTTGATTTTGTAATCCAAAATCGTGAAGGTAATTTGCTATAGGTGATAGTTGTTGATTGTATGAGGTTTCTCTCTTCCATGAGAAGTTTGGATGGTTTCTCTACTTGTGTTGTGTTGTAAAGTATTTGAAAATGGATTATTTTTCTTGGTTCCTTAACTAACTTAATAGCACAAAAAAAATTGAAGCCGGATTACTTGAACATTCATAAAAAATATGTTCTTCTTCATAATATTCCCAAGATTTAGTTGTTGTTTGACTCATTATAGCAACAGTATGGAATGGTACATTAGTCATTGAGCCTGGTACCAATGCTAGATTTTTTAGAATATTAGTAACAAAAGCTAATTGATCGTTGATAGAAGTCAAAGCATCAACTTCAAGTACTTCTCAGGTGTTCTTTCCAAGATTGCTCCTCACATTAGCCTATTGACAATTGTTAGATGCTATTCTTTCTAGAATCTCATAAGATTCATTGTACGTCTTTGATAAAATAATTCAATTGGCCAAAGCTTGAACTAATGATTTCTTGGATGGTAAGTAGTGGATTTAATATGCTTACAATTTTGGGAATTTGACCAAATAGGGTACAAAAACATTATATTGGGAGATAAAATTAACTCATTCTCCAGTAAGGAAAAGTAGATAAGTACTTCTCTTATGAATGTTGATTTCAGAACTTGAAGAATGAAGCCTCACTTTCTCATTTTGTAACGATCAACTTTTTTAGACTTTGAATCACAAATCACTAGATAGACTTAGGGTAAAACAATGATAAAATTATTCCTTTTTAAAATAGATGAGTCAAAAGTAATTCAAGACATTAGAAATATAAATATACATTAAGAATTTGAAAAGGACAATACATGTCCATGGAAGTTATAAAACGTTTACAAATAAATACATTGTTTTAAAATGGTATTAAAACATAAAATAGTGACAATGATACAGATTTAATAGTCTTTGTAGCTGCACAACTCTTGAATGCTCTTGCCATCAATCATCCATCAAGGATTGTGGTTAAGGGTGTGCATGCTAAGTACATGAGGTTTCCCTACAAGAGTTCAAATCTCTGATTTTTTTTTTTTAATTACAAAAACTATTTGTTTTTATATTCTATAACTATGTCCTAACATGAATTAGACTACATCACTTGTAGGTTTAGGGAGATTTTCTATGAACTTTTTCTTTTCTATCATAACCTGAAATTTAGATTTTAAGTTATTAAATAACATCCAACAAATTACCGATTAAAGGAAAAAGACAGAAAATTTATGTAGGAATCCAGCTCCTGTGTTACACATAATTTTAGGGATGCCATATTTTCAAAAAACTCATTGAAAGACCAAATTGCTTTCAATAGACTTTTTCCTGGACCAACAATCTCTAGACATGTGGCCCTTTTTCCCGCAATTATAGCAAATACCTTCAAATCTCTTTCCTTGAAAACTTTTGTTGTCGTTCTTGTGAGCTCTCTCAGGTTGTGCAATTCCTTGGTGACTTCTTTTTTTGTCACCATTGTATCCACGTTTGGTAGACAGTCTATTATTGCTCCGACTTTCACTTGTGTAGAGTGCTTCTTTTTCACCCTTCAATGTGATGTCTCCCATTTGTTTAGCCATGACTTCTTGGCTGGCTAACAAATTTTCAAACTCTACAAGTGATGGTTGAGTGGGTCATTCTTGTACAGTAGTAACAAAGCTTCTATATTCCAGTCGCAATCCCTGGATTATAATCCTCTTCATTCGAGATTCTACAATGGTAGACTTCGGGTCTAGTTTAGTAATCTCCCGACAGATCGACTTGATCTTGTGGAAGTACGGAGCAACCATCATGTCACGTTGTGAAATTGACAACAACTGATTCTCCAGAAGTTGTAGCCTCGTATTGTTCTTCTTTGAGAACAACATCACAAACGTGTCCCATGCTTCTTTCAGTGTCTTGTCAATATTCCAGTCGCAATCCCTGGATTATAATCCTCTTCATTCGAGATTCTACAATGGCAGACTTCGGGACTAGTTTAGTAATCTCTCGACAGATCGACTTGATCTTGTGGAAGTACGGAGCAACCATCATGTCACGTTGTGAAATTGACAACAACTGATTCTCCAGAAGTTGTAGCCTCGTATTGTTCTTCTTTGAGAACAACATCACAAACGTGTCCCATGCTTCTTTCAGTGTCTTGTCAATATTCCAGTCGCAATCCCTGGATTATAATCCTCTTCATTCGAGATTCTACAATGGCAGACTTCGGGTCTAGTTTAGTAATCTCCCGACAGATCGACTTGATCTTGTGGAAGTACGGAGCAACCATCATGTCACGTTGTGAAATTGACAACAACTGATTCTCCAGAAGTTGTAGCCTCGTATTGTTCTTCTTTGAGAACAACATCACAAACGTGTCTCATGCTTCTTTCAGTGTCTTGTCAATATTCCAGTCGCAATCCCTGGATTATAATCCTCTTCATTCGAGATTCTACAATGGCAGACTTCGGGTCTAGTTCAGTAATCTCCCGACAGATCGACTTGATCTTGTGGAAGTACGGAGCAACCATCATGTCACGTTGTGAAATTGACAACAACTGATTCTTCAGAAGTTGTAGCCTCGTATTGTTCTTCTTTGAGAACAACATCACAAACGTGTCCCATGCTTCTTTCAATGTCTTGTTATCCCAAATATGTTCTAACATCTCTTCTCCGATTGTGGTCTTCAAGGCAAACATTGCTTTGCCTGCTTTGACTATCCATTTGCGCAAGGCGCTGTTAAAATCATCCTCTGATGACGTAGTTTCGCATCCGCCAACGATCTCCCAAAAATCATGTCCTTGTAAATAGGACATCATACAAGTTGTCCACGTAGTTGTTGTTGAGTTTCTTGATTCCTCCAACGATTTGGAAATCACCCATCGTATTGGTCATACCTCAATAATACCAAACAAGCTCTTTCAACACAAGACTTGCAGAGTAACTGACTACTCACGACACAAAAGAAACTCACTCACTACTAATCTCAAGAAATTGTTTCTGATGTGGAAGATCAGACAGAGCTGCAACCACAGAGCATACTAAGAATTCCAAGAGATCAGAAAATCTATACTACCTCGCTTTGATACCATTTGTAACGACCCAGATTCACTACTAGTGTATATTGTCCTCTTTGGGCTTCCCCTTACGGGCTTCCCCTCAAGGCTTTAAAACGTGTCGGCTAGAGGAAGGTTTCCACACCCTTATAAATGGTGGTTTATTCTCCTCCTCAACCAATGTGGGACATCACAATCCACCCCCCTTCGAGGCCCAGCGTCCTCGCTGGCACTCTTTCCTTCCTCCAATCGATGTGGGACCACCCCCAAATCCACCATCCTTTGGGGCCCAGCATCCTTACTGGCGCTCTTTCGACACAAGACTTGCATTGTCACAGACTACTCACGACACAAAAGAAACTCACTGACTACTAATCTCTAGAAATCGTTTCTGATGTGGAAGATCAAACCGAACTACAACCATAGAGCATACTTCGAATTCCAAGAGATCAGATAACCTACACTAACCTCGCTCTGATACCATTTGTAACGACCCAGATTCACCGCTAGCAGATATTGTCTTCTTTGGGCTTCCCCTTTCGGGCTTCCCCTCAAGACTTTTTTCTTTCTCAATCAAACCCAGAGAACCTTCACATTTGGGGACAAATCATTCTCACACTTTTTCCTTTCTCAATCAAAACAGTTTCACCCAATAAGATCAAATTCTAAAAACCTTTTTATGTTTTTGAATGATTTTTTTTGTATTTGTGGTTAATAAAATAGTTGTTGAATTTAAAGGAACATGGAAACCAAAAGGATTTAAGTCAATTGGGAAACATTATTACTCAATGTGGCAAACTCTGTTTGAAATCGATACTAATTATGTACCAATTAAGCCCATTGGACAAGGATCTTACGGTGTGGTCTGTTCTTCTACCAACCAACAGACCAACGAGAAAGTGGCTATCAAGAAGATTAAAAATGTGTTTGAGAATCGCTCAGGGAGATGAAGCTTTTGAGGCACATAAGACATGAGAACGTGATTGCTCTGAAGGATGTGATGATGCCCGCGTATAGAAATAGTTTTAAGGATGTGTATTTGGTTTACGAGCTCATGAACACTGATCTTGATCAGATTATCAAATCGTCTCAACCCCTTTCAAATAATCATTGCAAGTGTTTGATGGATCAGGTATGAATTCTGTATTCTATCTCTCTGTTTTGTTTGAAAATGTTTTAGTTTTTCATTATAACGTGAGCTTGTAAGGAAAAGAGAGGACGCGTGAGAAATGGTGTAAGGATTTGATGTCATGAAATTTTGTACATGAATTTGATGTATTACATCTCTAAGTTCTGATTCTAATGTTATTCTGTATTACAGTTGCTTTCCAGCTTGCAGTATCTTCATTCAACCAACATTTTTCACCGGGACTTGAAGCCTGGGAACCTCCTCGTCAATGCTAATTGTGATCTGAAGATTTGTGATTTCGGGTTAGCATGAACGAGCAAAGGCAAGGACCAAGTCATGACTGAGTACGTTGTTACTCGCTGGTATCGTGCACCAGAGCTTCTCCTATCTTGTGGCAACTATGGGACTTCCATTGATGTGTGGTCTGTGGGATGCATCTTTGCTGAGATTTTGGGTCGGACACCTATCTTCCCTAGGACGGATTGCCTCAACCAACTAGAGTTAATCGTCGAAGTTCTAGGCAGTCCAAAGGAAGCAGATATCGAGTTTATTGATAACAGTTCATAAAATTTATCAAAGTTATGCCTTTCTCAAAAGGGTACAATTTTCAGATCAATATTCACAAGCTAAACCTTTACCTTTGGACTTGCTACAAAAGATGCTTGTGTTTGACCCAAGGAAGAGAATTACCATTAATGAAGCACTTCAACATCCATACATGTCTGAGCTATACGACACGGAATTCAATTCTACTGATAAGGTTCCCCTTAGTCTCGACATCGACGAATCACTTTATGAACATGAGATTAGAGAAATGATATTGACTGAGATGCTCTATTACCTGAAGTTGCTCCAATGTAGACAATATAATTATGTTGGAAGAAACACTATCTAAATATAATTCGATTGATTTCCATACATTTTAATATTTCAAAAACATGTCTAAATTTTGAACACCAAAATTTATTCTTTTCTTTTATAATTGGAGTGACTATATATTATACATTTTTATGGGATAGAATTAGTTTGCATTTGCATGAATGAAGCTAATTATGCTACAAAGTGAAGTAACTATAAAACATTAATTTGAGTAAATCTTATGAAAACTCATACAATTTTCTCTTACACGATTCCATGAATGTATCCATCATAAAAATTCATAATTTAATATCTAAATTTTTTAAGTTATAATGTTTATGTGAAGAAATTTATTAATTTTTTTTAAATAAATAAATAAATATGAACTTCTTATAACATTATTAATAATAAATTTAGAAGTAAAATTGGTAAATTATATTTTGTATAAGCAAATTGAAGGATCTTGACCAAAACCAAGCCACTTATTTTAGTTTTTTTTTTTTTTTTTTTTTTTTTTTTTTTTTTTTTTTTTTTTTTTTAATAGAAACTTAGCATTTTNATTGGATCAGTGGAGAGTTGATGAGAATATTATAAATAATAAGTCTACAATCTTTTAATAATATTATACACCCTTCATATTATTCACGACACAATTTCCCTCCACATTCAACTTTCTCATAATTTTTAATTATTTTATTTTTTTATTAACAAATCAAATTTGGTCATGAAAAAATGTCTAATGCATGGATATTGTTAAGGTGGGAGATGATAGATATGTAACCTATAAATATAAATGAGATATATGAATGAATTGGTATTATATCTAAATGAGATTTGATAGTTATTATTTATATCAAACGAGGTGTACATCCATTGAGAATCTTCAAATTAAGTATGTTTCTCGAAACAATATTGTATTAAACTATATATTAAAAAAAAATTCTAAAAAATCTTTAATGCGAGTAAGTAGCAAATTCAAAGTTTAAACTTATAATGTTATAACTTATTGATGGAAACAAAAATACTTCTTTTTTTTTATTTACTCTCTGATAATCTTTGCATTTATTTATTTATTTATTTTTAATATAGTAGATATATCCTTTTCCTCCGACAAAATGAGTGGATATACTTTTACGTTTTCAAACATTTTATATTTCTTTTCATATATCATACTTATATGAAGTAATTATTTCAAAAATTAAAACATTTATTTAGAAACTCTTCTTAACAACGTTGTATGTAGTAACAACGTTATTGTTAAACGAAGGGTCACCTAGGTATGCACAAGTGAGGTCGCATGCGCAAATGCGATGCGAATATCAATTTCGGTCAAACACATAGGGTGCGGATCACGATATGAGGCGGACACAGGATGTCGAGTTTGATCTTCTTAACTTGTGTTTCTCCTAGATGTCTGACGCTCTACCCTTCTCTTTTTGCGATCATCACCCTACAGCCTAACGCAGGCTTGTCATCTATGCCTTTGAATATTTTTTTTTTATAACCTTTTCTATCAAATTTTATTCAACTCAGTTGAACCAGGTAGTGTTTTGAAAACAAAAAAAAAACATATGTTTACTGTAATTAGGAATCTAACTTATATGAATATATTAAAATCACATAACTAATTACCAACAAAAACATATATCTAAAGAAAAATAATTGAAACTAAATACATTACCTTCTAATTTTAGTTCGACAAAATCTCTAACAAGTTTTTGGGAAGGAACTTAGCCAATTTCCAACTCTAAGCCTCTAAGCCACTTGTTGGAGTGGATATATATATATATATATATATATATATATATATATATATATATNCTAAAGAAAAATAATTGAAACTAAATACATTACCTTCTAATTTTAGTTCGACAAAATCTCTAACGAATTCTTGGGAAGGAACATAGCCAATTTCCAACTCTAAGCCTCTAAGCCACTTGTTGGAGTATATATATATATATATATATATATATATATATATATATATTTTTTTTTTCTTTCTTCTGTCTTCCTCTCTCTCAAAGCCTTAACTATTTCATTTTTCATTTTTACTTTTTTTTAGTTATATAACCCTTATTTAACAAACTTTTCCTAGTTTTTTTTTCATTCACANGGAGATTTTCTATGAACTTTTTCTTTTCTATCACAATCTCAAATTTAGATTTTAAGTTATTAAATAACATCCAACAAATTACGGATTAAAGGAAAAAGACAGAAAATTTATGTAGGAATCCAGACGCTCCTGTGTTACACATAATTTTAGGGATGCCATAATTTCAAAAAATTCATCCAAAGACCATACTTAAAAAAAAAAAACAAAAAAACAAAAGAATCGGTATAAAAAAACAGTCGAATAGATGTGGATCAAGATAAAATGGCAACTTATGCACTCTCACATTCCTCAACACATGGGCTGAGTACAGAAGCTCCTACCTTGAACTGTGACACGCATTAATTNAACAGAAATCGAATTTTCTTTTTCTAGTCTTAATTATTCTTAATTTTTTGCCAAATACTTAAAATATTTCAAGTCAGGAAGTTAGAATTGTTCAAATAAGATGATCCACTGAAACTATTAATGAACACACCTATTTATTTTAAGTCAAATTTTTTGACAATATAGAAACTGCAAATTTTCTTTATTATTATTATTTAGTATGCATTACAAAAATTTCCCGCTATAGAGCAAGAAGGAATAATTAGACGAAAAACACTATTTAATTTTGGTATCAATCATAAAAGCCAGTCTACAAGTGGATCCAGTAAAATAAGACTTCTTTGTATTAAATTCGTTTATTACGAATCATTAAACAATTCATTTTTTTTTTTACAAAATAACATTTTATATATTTTTTTTGTTTCTAATCGAATAATTTTTCATTTTGATAGCTATATTAGGAGTATACTATAATTTATAGAAAAAATAGATAATAAATAGTAAAGAACAATTCCTTTTGAACACTAGATGTCTTTCACATCCAATTATAGTAATGAATAATCAATTCTAATTTTTTAATGGCAGTTCCAAAAAAGCGCACTTCTATATCAAAAAAACGGATTCGGAAAAATATTTGGAAAAGCAAAGGGCGTCGGGCAGCGTTGAAAGCTTTTTCGCTATCACAATCTATTTCAACGAGGAAGTCACAAAGTTTTGTTTTTGAGAAAAATCAACTAAATAATGAAAGATTGGAAGAATCAGAATCGGTTTGACTCAAAAAAAAGTCTAGTAGAAGTTCGTTTATAATTTTGATACGCATTAATTCGTCAATAGGACTTTGAGGATATCCACCATGCTTATATAATACCAATTTTTAGAAGAGAATTTTGTTAAGCTCATTCTTGTATTACAAAGGCGTTGAAAGGGTTGTGATGCCTTTCCGTTATGGTGATAGGAACATTAGTTTTGGGCTATATTAGATAAGGTATACCAAGAGAAAAGCCTATTTGACAATGTTTCCGATGCAAGTTACCAAATTCTCAAACTCTAGCTTGACCACAAATCAAATACAGTAAGTTGTTCGTAGATCCTTTGTGATTTACTAGTGCATTCAATTTGCATTGGGTTAGGGTGGAGTTTTTAACCAGTTTCATGTCATGATTTTGACTCACAAAATTTACTAGAATTGGGGTAGGTAGTTGAAAGAGAAGAAGTATTACAAATTTATTGATTTTGTATGGGAAAATAGGCCAATTTATATATGGAATTCATCTACAAAGATAGACATTAATGATGAACCAAATTAAGTAGACACTTACCCACGATACAATTACAAACAATAATGAGGAAAGGAAAACAATTCTTTCTTTCTTTTTAATTATTAAAAAGATAGAGAACGAACAATTTTAATTGGAAATATTCCTCTAATGAATTCTCTCGGAACTTCTATAGTAAATGGACTATACAAAATTGTGATCAGTCAAATATTGCAAAGCCCAAGTATCTATTACCAGTCAGAATTGGACTATAACAAAATTTCGGTCTATACTAGCACCAATCTTATTGGGGAGGAAGATTAAAATTAGAGATTGATCGAGAAGCAAAGATATGAGCGCGTGTGAGTAGGAAAGAGAAAATATCAATTCTAGTTCTATCATCGGCTCTGAGTTGGAATCTTAAGATAAATTCTGGGAATGTTTTTACAGTGGAATTTTTCTTTGCTCTCTTTAATGATAAGGAGAGAGAAAAAACAAATTTGGATTAAAAAAAATGTCATTTTGGATATTTTAAAATGAGATTTTGATAATGTATAATTAGTGAACCTTTAGCTAAGTGGAGAGAATTTGATTTGGAGAACCATGTAAAGCAGAAATTAGTAAAACTATTGTTCAGTGGATTCAAAAAAAAAAAAAAAAAAGTTAGAAACTATTCAGATTGAGTAAGTTTGCCAACATTACTGTACCCATGAACATTTATTTCAATGAAGCACTTGAGTTAGATGAATTATGTTGCCCATGAAAAGGCTTAATATGACATGATAATGTTATGTACGAAATTTGGTGACCATTAGGTTATGATAACGGGCTAAACCAAGTATAGGTGTAAAATGATTAAAATGCACCTATAATTAATTATGTACCACTAGTTTATGACCAAAGTGACCTCAAAATGACATCAAATTTGATGAGTAGCCTTGTGTCATGGTGTAAACGAATTACACAAAGTTACAAGACCATTGGAATATGTTGAAGAATTAAACCAAGATTTAGGGTAGTAAATGACCAAGACCCTTATGAAAATTCTATGACGTTTTTAAGATCCTAAAAGGCTAAATATGAAAGATTTTAAGAAATTATAAAAATTTTGGAGTATGAATTAAGATTTAAAATACATAACTATATGTCAAGACGCGTTATAAGAAATCAAAGATTTTATGAATACCATGTGATAGGCTTACGAAAGTTTTATGCATGCAAATAAATGTTTACTCATATGGACGAGAGTATACTTGTTAAGAATTTTTTCTTTAGTTGTACTTTAAGACTTAATAAAGAACCTTTAGAATAAAGACTCAATGTACTAACCCAAAAAAAAAATAATAATAAATAAAATCACAAGTAATGAAATAAATAAATAAATATAAATAATTATAAATAATAGCTAAATAATAATAATAATAATAAATAAATAAACAAAAGAAAAAAACAACCTTTCCCAACTTCTCTCCATGGTAACCTCCCATCCCTTCCCACAATTATTTCTCCTCAACAATTGCCATTACTTGAGAAAACAGAAAAACAACAATTGCCATTACTTGAGAAAAAAAAGAGAGAATGACCTTTAAGCAGGTGAGATTTAGGAAGATTTACGTCAAGATAGATCTGATTAAATCTTCATTTCTTTTTTAGAAATCACAGGTAGATCTTCATCAAATTATTAAAATGGTTTAGCTTTGAGTTAAAAACTAAATTACAATAATTTATACTAATGCTAGTAAATCAAGTCACATTAGTAATATTAGGTTAAATTTATATGAGTAGCAAAATGAATAAATTTAAAATATATTGGCCAAGAAGATTTGTGAACTGAAAAATACTGAGATAAGGAAAGATTTGGAAACATGGATCCACTAGAAATTTAGAATACACGAGAATAAAATTAGAAGGCAACAAAATAAATACCGATAAAAAAAAAAAAAGAAGATTTAGGAATTAAAAACTGGAATTTGGAATCTACTTTTTTTTATACACTTTTTTTATACCATAGTAACCATGGAAAATAAGATTTTTAATAAAAATATAATTATAGTTGAAATGTAACCCCGTTAGGATTATGTATGATACGTAGACTAAAAAATGAGAAATGACATGTTGAGCATGAAAGATGATAGCGGGGTTATATTCATTAATTATAAAAGTAGAAATATTTGGGACCTCATGCATTATGTGTGCTCATGCATTTGGGGATACCCCTATTCCATCAGAGGGTACGGACACGGACACGTACATCCAATGGCAGGACAACGATCGTTATGTTTTGCATAACGCTGCCATGATGGTTACTAGTTCTAACGGGTATCCGGCCTAAGGAACTCCTAGAGTATGCTCGCCCGACAAGGAAAGTTGCCCAGCAGTGTGCGAACTGACTAGTCAGCGTACGGGCTGTGTGTAGAGTATATGGTACACGTCCAAATTACCCGTTAGGACAGTATTGTAGGTAAATAGATCAAAAGAATAGGTCCCGTCATTGCATTCGCATGTTCTTGCATTTAACCCCAATAGTGGGGTCACTTACTAAGTATTTTTTTAAATACTCAAGTCATGTGCTACTACATTTTCGAGGTTAAGGCAAGGTATTCCTGTATAGCTGACGACGGCATCGCAACTCGAGACCATAACACATGCATAGGATAGTGGTATTTATTTTTTTTAGACTTAGGCTAGAATAGGATGTTTTTAACTTAAACGTTTATTTATTTTATTTAGTCTTTTCTTATGTCGTTTTAAATCTTGTGTCGTTTTAAAGATGTTTTCGAAACAAGTAAGTCCTATTAGGATCGATACCAGTTGTTAGCTCTGATACCAATTGTTAGGATCGCTCACACACACTCATCAAGATGAACACAAAGAACAGGAGATAGAAGATACAAAGAGGAATATTGGCTAAAGTTTTATTATTTAGGACTTGTACAACAATAGAGAGTACATAGAACAGAGTTAGTGAGTGGTTTCAATTTACTAAATATAGCTTACAAAGATTTAACACAAAATATAATCTAACAAATATATCTCTATCCAATCTTTACCAATTATCTCCCATATATATCTCTATCCTATCCTTATGAAATATCTCCCAAATATATCTCTCAGATCTCTCCCTCTCCCAACAACTTTAGTAAATATCTTCCAAATATATCTGTACCAGATCTCTCCATATCCGATCAAGTCCACCTTCTACATATTCAATGTTTATGGTTTGTATACATCAGCAAAATTAAATAGAAAATTTCGAGTCGGAAAACTTCCTATATTTGATTTGTGGTCAAGCTAGAGTATGAGAATTTGGGAACTTTTCTCTTGCAACACAAACCTAAAGTAGTCCTCTTCTCTTTCCTTATTCAATCACTAAAAGTTCCTAAATTGAACTTCCTACTTTATATATAAATTATATATCCTATCCAAACTAATTAGTTTGAAGATATAATATAAGTTTTAAAATTTTGAAAATCAAATTTCATTGGAATGGAACTTTTTAACCTCAAAAAAGACATCTACCATTTTTATTCATAAAATTATTTATTGAAATTGAATGAATGTTAAAGTGCATCATTTCCAATGATACATTAACTTGAATATATTGAGAGATCCAAAATATAAGTAAATACCTTCCTCTCGACCGGCCCAAATGCAATTATTATCATCACATTGATCATTAAACTAATACCCTTTTACTGGCCAAAAAACATCTCCATTAACTTGTCCATATTTGTTACTAAAATGGCACGAAAACAACGTAGAAGTCCAAAAATTTTCTTTAAAACTCCAGTCGTAATTATCTCTAGTGCGGAGTACGTGCTCGCCCAGATCGTCATTTGCTGACTTGCAATGAACAATTAAAGTTGAAGCAGTCATCCCATTTAAAATAGTCACTTTCCATCGAGAAAACGGTAATTGTAACTTAGATTCTGCAAAACAAAACTTCATTATATTGTTCGATGCCAAGGTAACCAACACAATTAAACAGAATATGCTTAGAGACTTCATTTTCTTCTCCAAAAGATTGTTCACCCTTTTTTACTTAATTGGATTCTATCTCTTATATATACATAAATATAGCCAAAATGAGTGGTAAGTGGTTATATTTAAACACAATTAGTTAAAAGTGTTGTGTAAATTTTTGTTATTACAACATATATTCCATAAAAGGGTGGGATGGTCACCTAAACTTTCTTAATTTTCTTAATTGATTTTTTATTTTATTAATTCCTTTTAAGTAAAGTTTAAAGCTTGACCATTCATTATTTAGAATCAGGTTCACTTTTTAAATGAAAAATAAATTAAGAAAATAATGATAAAAGATAGTTAAGTATTTTAAAATAAAGTTTATGGCATCTAATATTATGTCACTACTAAAATTATATTTTATTTAAATACATTATAACCAAAATATTATCTCAAAATATTATTATAGTCATTATATAGATTTATTGGTAAAAATTTTAAAAATATGTTGATGTACTTTAAACTAGAAATTTTAAAAATTACCTAAAGAAAAGTTTTGTTTTAGATATTTTTAAAACTCGCGAGATTAATGCTAAAATTACTTACGGCTTCTAAATCTTGTACAACATTCCAGTTCTCCTTGGTGCATGGGTTGATAGAATTGAAATCTCATGAGTCGAGTCGTCTGAGCTTGGATTTGGGCGGTTTGAGCTTGGATTTAGGCGAATCAGTATGTGTAAGTTCACTCCAATTGGATTCATCTTTTATTACATTACTAATTTTAGTTTCTTTTATATATATATTATATATATTTTAAATTTCTCATACCTCAATATCTTATACTATTTTTAAACTATTCATTCACTCTATACTATTTTTAAATACATATATTATAACATGAATGAGTTTCTTTTTAAATTTTAATAATATAGTTTTATTGAATATGATTTATACATGCATTTAGGATATTTTAAAACAAAAGTATATAATGTTCGATATACATAGAATATACATATATTTGAAAGTATATAATGCTCCGTGTTCATCTTCCCTCTCTTCAAAAGAATTCGTCCTCGAATCACGAAAATTATCACCTACATCAAAGGGAGTCAAGTCATTAACATTGTAAATAGAACATACTGAAATTTCTACGAGAAGATCAATTTTATAGGCATTGTTATTAATTCTTTTAAGAACAAAAACTTGACAAGGGTCATCCCCTTTGATGTAACTTGGTCTTTCTTTGAGATGTGAATCGCTCTGTGTGAAAATGTATCTAAAGCCAGTCATCGTTGAAAAATAATTTTCATTCATTCTTTCTTAATTCCTGAAGCAACCCTTCACCTCTTTGTGCAATACTTTGATCAAATTTGTCTTACTTTACTGCTTCACTCACAAAAAAAAAAATATTCGAAAGAATAGGAAACAAATCAAGAAGCGTAAGTAGAATAAATTCATAAACAACTTCAAAAGGAGAACAATGAGTGGTACTATGAATTGCTCTCTCTACAAATGCAAACTTTCGTCTCAAAACTTAATATTCTTAGAAATAATAACTATCCTATCTGTCTGAGGATGACATGTAGTTTAAAACAACAACTTGGTACCCAACTTACCCTACAATACATTCCAAAAGTGACTTAAAAGTTTAACATCGGTATCTCTAACTATTCTTGGGTTTCCATGTAATCTTACTACTTCCCTAAAGAATAAGCCAGCAACATGCTTTGCATAATCCCTAAACATTATCTTGACTACAAAACTTGTGAACATCGTGCTTCATCTTCGATCAAAAAAAGTGTTCATGCAACATATTATAAGTTTTATTAATCCCAAAATGTCTCATTAAGCCACCACCAAATTAGACTAGCTCCAAAGATAAACTAACAACCATTGCTAAACCTATCAAGTAAGTGACTCTATTATTTGCTTGGTTGGATGAATTGTATTGCGTATTATAACGCATATGTGTTTCCCTTGAGCATGTCATAATTATGATTGTTATGCTATCCAATGTCGGTTATGTCATGTTTATAAGCTAGACTATAGTGTGACTATACTATGTATAATAATATGTTATTATGATGATAATCTATGATGTGTTAGGACATGTATATGAAAGATTTGATAAGAATTATGTCTGCATATTTACGTTATAAATGGAATTGGAGGTTTGACTTGCATTATAAATTTATGTCGTTATTTTAAGGCATGGGGACCTCATGAATTTTTGTGTGTCATATGCATCGTGATACTTTTCTATTATGATTAATACAAATGTGTACTTTACGACTTACGACAATTATGTTCGTCCCAATGTTACGCAGGCCCTTTCCCTTCATGGTGTCTGAAAGCACATTAGCGAGTGCTAGTCCATTGAGACAGGCCTAGGAAATACATGAGCCCTCAGGTGGGTCCTCGTGCTCGTGGTTCGGTCGTGAGTAGAAAAGTACTATACATCCAACCTTGCCGGAACTGGAAAGCTACCTAAGGCAATGTCATTAGAACCTATCATGTCACATGTGTTTGTATTTCTAGACACCAAATGTACAGTTACTTACTACGTATTTCTTAAACTACTTAAACCATGTAATACTCTTATTTTTCAGGTAAAGGTTAGGCACAAAGGTACGGATGGCGACGCCGTGACGAAAGCCATGGAACTAGAGGTAGGGTAGACACAATTTATGTCTATTTAGTAGTCCTTAGGTTAGTTTAAGTCAATGTTTTTATTTTTCAATATTTTATCTAAACTTCACATGATTTATTTTTCGCATTATTGTTTTAAAGATTTTATTAGGAACGGGGGAGCCCATGACACCTTTTATGAAATATTTTATATGAATATTTTGTGTACACATTAATCATGTCATCTATGTAGTAACAACTTTATGTGAGTGATCATGTCTAGGTCGATTTTCCATAGAATAGGTGCTAAAAATTTCTAAAATTCTTCTGGTTGGACATAATTTCCTATTAAAATTAGGTTAATATCGAAATCGAGAAAAATACAGACAAATAAAGGTCAAACAAATGGAAAAAGAAGTATCACTCGTTGGTTATGGACCAACATATGCACAAAGGGGTCGCATGCACAAATATCATGTATGACTACATACGCGCAGAGGCGGTCGCATGCGTAAAGGTGGTATGAATCTCAAATTGGGTCAGGCACATAGGGTACGGGTCACGATTTGAGTCGGACACAGACAATCGAGTCTGAAATTTGTAACTTGTGTATCGTCAATTCCTTCAAATCATTTTTTTAAGATTACAATTAGTTTTTTTATTTTTTCTATTTCTTTGAAGTCTCATCTTCTTTCCTACAAAATTTTAAGAAACTAAAATGGTAAAGTTTTAAGCCTACTTTGAGACAAAAAAAAAAAAAAAAACATAATCCATTAAAGAAAGAAAGACAGTGGGACTCGGACCCACAAGTCAAACACCTTATCCATTAGGCCACGGGCGCTTTTCATTATATGAGCAATCGTATGCAAATTGAATTTTCAAGAGTTTATTATAAGATTTGTCCCAAACGTGGAGCTCATTGATTAGAGGATACCCACCTGATATGTAAATCAAATAGGCCAAAGAATGATTAACTGTCAAAATCATGGTAAATTAAAATTCCATCAATTTTGTTACAAATGTCTTTAATTGGGTTAGAAAAAATAAATACCAAAGTGAATTGCATGTTCTAAGAAATTAGATAATGAATCTTTCATAAAAAGAAGTTGAAAATGGATCCAAAGTGGTTGTTCTAAGAAATTAGATAATGAATCTTTCATAAAAAGAAGTTGAAAATGGATCCTAAGTGGTCATATTTTGCTTAAAAAGACTAAAAACAAAAAAGAAAAGAAAGGAGAAATTAAGAAAAAAGTTAGAAAGTATTTCTCTACACCGAAACTAAAAATAAATATCAACCTCTCATGTTTTATGAAAAATTAAAGAAAAATAGAATTTGATCCTAATTTTTAATTCTTACCTCCAAGGCTTCAAGTGTTTCAAGAGACACAGTCTAAACATGTATCAAGGGCTTAATGAATTCTTTGCGACACAATCTGAAACCTACACCAAATGATTATTATGTTCCGTGTGGTGTAATCTGAAACCTACGTCTAAGGCTTCATATGTTTCAAGTGACGCTGTCTAGAAACCTATGCTCAAGCCTTCTACATTCCAAACGACATAGTTTGAATGCTTATACTCAAGGCTTCATATATTCCAAGTGGCGTACTTTGAAACTTGCATTGAAGACTTCTTACACTCCAAGCAATGTAATTTGAATCATGGTTTACCATGAGAAAAATAGGGGTTTCTTTTGTTTCGGAGTCTTAGAACCTTGGTTCTTTGTTCTTAGCATTCTTTGTGCCTTGGAATTTTTTTGGTGTGTGATAAGCTTACTTAATACATGTTTTTAAGGTGGTCTCCTAATTACTTAAAAGTCAAGGTCTCAAGAGGAGCTCATTCTAATTTAGGGAAGCATCCAAATTACTTATTAATCATAAGAGAGTAACCACTTTGCTTAAAGGCTCCTTCTAAAGTTTATCCATATATAGTAACCTAATTGCTTAATAAAATGCTATTTTTGAGCTCTTCTTAGGTTAGGGTAGTCACCAAGTTGCTTAAACTCCAAGGACTATCCTAATGGTCTACATGAGATAGTATCCTCTTTGCTTAACAAAAAATCAAGTGGCATTTCCATAACACCCATATGTTTCAAAAATATATTTTTTAATTAAAAAAATTGTTATCAAACATGGTTATATTTTTATTATAAACAATAAGAAGAACTTGTTACCAAACATGTCGATAATTGCTCTCATTTACAACAATAATATAAAATGTTGAAACGTCCTTGTTCATCAACTTCAAATTTAATGGA
Organism: Cucurbita maxima; assembly: GCF_002738345.1. NCBI lineage: Eukaryota > Viridiplantae > Streptophyta > Magnoliopsida > Cucurbitales > Cucurbitaceae > Cucurbita > Cucurbita maxima. Next base: position 125,295 of record NW_019272091.1, on the reverse strand, counting down.
CTATTGCATTACACTTTAGAACACGTGTTACTGCCAATGACAAATGGTTAACAATAGCTCTCATTGGTGGTTTTTTGAAAATAACTAAAATACTACTAATAATAAATAAAAACATTTGTTAATATGCTGGTTACCTATCTCAATACAACTATAACATGTTTCTTTCATTTCCATGGAGTAATTGAGATTAAAACTAATTTTACTGGTATAAAAGGGGAACAAACTAAACTCAAATATTCAAATATTTACAAAATTAATTCTTTTTCAACCCTCCTAATAAACTCAGTTTAGTTTGACCATAAATTCTCCTACTAAATAAACAATTTCTCCTATTATGTTATGGGTCAAAATATTGTTTAGATACATTTTGACCATTTGTAGATAAGGTATGAACTACCCTAAGCATAATTTAGTAGATAGGGTATGAATTAAGATCACAAAGTTTGATGGTTCAATTTCTTACTTGTAAAATGTTGAACTTAAAAAAAATGAAAATTTAGAGACCTATTTGACATTAACTTAGGTTTACGGACCAAATAGATATAAAGTTGAAAGTTTGTTGGGGACTAAACCATAATTTAGATAAATTTAAATGTCAAATAAGCTTTTAATCTTACATGATCTTATATGCTATTTATATGGTATGTTCTTATTACATCTAATAAAAAATATTATTAAATTTATTATGATTTTATATTTTTTAATAGAAATTATATTAGGAAAGGTAAATAGAGGGGTTATTTTAGTGTTACTTAAACCTCGAGCAATTTGGTCGGTTAAGGGCCTTAACTCACGGTTCTTTGTGTTTTCCTTTCATATACCCTTAATTCATACTTGGTATAAGATTTATACAAAAATCCAAGTTATTGCTACAAGTATTTCTTAAGAAAAGTCCAAGATGGCTACTTACCTTATCTTGATGTTCGGGACCTCTGTTTTCGAGCTTTCGAATTCGAATTACCTCAAATTTTCTTCCACATTTTCCTTATTGTGTGCAATTTCTGGAACCATAAATTTTTTCATAAGAATCGGTCTCTAGAATGAAGAGCTAAGGATTGATTTAAAATGTTTCTTCCCTGCATTTCTTCATGAAAATAAAGTTGGTGTTACAAGGAAGAGCTAGGGATTGATTTCATACCTTCTCGTGGATCGTAGTCTAAGATGGATGCCTCCAAAGTTCGTCTCAAATCTATTTTCTTGTGATTCATTATTGGGTAGCCGATTCTAGGAGTTTTCAAGGCCCGACTGTCTCATAGAACCTCTTCTTTATCGTTTCCTCAAGCTAAAAGAATTTGTTTGGAGAAACGTCTTTTTGCATGATACTTTAATTTTGAAAAATAGTCCTATGTCTACAACTCGTCTAAAAACGTGAATTTTCCTTTTCTTAGGTAGCTCATTCTACAACGTTTTAACTTTGGATTCCTACATCAAAGTTACTCAACTTGATCCTCTTAATCTAAAGAAATTTTGGATCGTAGATAGGAATTCAACACTTACCCCCAAATTCTACAAGAAACGGATTTTCTTCCACTGTGCACATTCCTGAGGTTATTTTTCTTCACGATCTTCTATGAAAATACTTCTTGGAGGTGCAAAAACTTATTAGAATTTGTCTTGGTCGACGAACTTGTGTGTACGCCTAGATTTAATTTTCAAGCTTACTTTGAAGTTATTCAATGGCAGATCGGATTGGGAGAATGGTTTTTAGGCATTTTCAATGCTCGATTCCTTCATAAATATTGTTTGCAACCTTGTTTAGAAGCGATAGGAATAAGTTTAAAGGGGAATAAGGGAGAATTGCTCTCCAATTTGGAAGAAATCTTAGAGTAGGAGACCCAAAATCTAAACCCTCATTTATTGCTTGTGATTGAGAGATCGATTCAACTTGATTCTTGTTCCATACTATTTCCTCAACTTCAGACTTTATAGGAAAAACGTACACGAATGTTAAACTTCCATCATTGTCCCGATTTAGAGATTAATTTTCTAGATATTCCATCAGACATCCTCTTCGATCAGCGAGCTATTGACTTCCAATTTTAATACTGAATCATTGATGTGGTGATCTGTGAACATTCTAGACTTTGTCCAATTTTGGAGGGATACAAGGCTGGTTTTTGAGACTCAATAGATTGTGTGTATAAGGTGATAGTGGAAGTTGTGATTGTGGAAAGAAGGGCATTTTCATAATTATCCATATTTTAAGGGTTACTTTGGTAATGTGTCATTTTCTTAATATTTTTTTATTATTTTTTCTCTAAAATATATAAATTTTTTCTAAATAATTTTAGGCATGACAATTAGGCATCCCTTTTTGTTAGCCAGTGACATTCTGGCTTCGCTACTTGTCTTTCTCTTTTCTTTCACCTGATTTCACTCCCTCCTCTGAACCTATCCAACTATATTGAATTTATAACGGAACCCCCTTAATCCATTAACAAAAAAGAAAAAGATAAGGCCATTCCATTTCGACAAAAGACCCAACACCCAAGTTCCATAGCTTTGGGTCCGCTATCCCGATCATGATTTTCTACCCCCAGAGGGAAAAGTCCTTCCCATTTTGGCCGGTTGTGGGCGAGGAGGGATTCGAACCCCTGACATCCTGGTTGTGCTCTAATCCTCTAAGCTACAGGCCCCACCCTGTCTCCACTGGATCTGTTCCTGGGGGTACCCTAAAAAAAGTAACCTTTCCTCTCCCCAACCATTTTCCATTTCGGGTAAAGAAGATAGATGTGAAAGCGCCTCTATAAGAATGGTGCGTTCCAAGGGGTGAAGTGGGAGAGAAGGGGTTTTGAATAAGACGACCTTTGTTGTTTTTCGACAATCGACAAGGATAATCGGCAACTGAAATTCTTTTCGGTGAGAGGAAATCGTTTGACGGGAAGTTGTTGGAAGAAAATAAAGATGCAAAAAATAACAGAGAGATAATTGCTAAAGACTTTTTCTTAAAATGAGGTTCTTGTATCTTCTGAACAGATTTACCTATTTAAATATCTAACTTATCCTAAAAATGTCGGAGAGTGGCCAACTAAATCTGTGCCACTTCCTACAAAATTGCCATCTAAAACTTTGGTAATTCATTCGACGTGTTTGTCAAATGGTCAAACGAATGTATTCAATCAACTAATGAAAACGTGTAAATCTAAATAAGGAAAATCTCATGTTTTATCTAACAATCTCCTCCTAAAACCTGTGGTATATCTACCTTATTTTGTTTGAACTCCGATTTGAACCCTATGGCTCGGTGTCCCTGGCGGCATGTCTTCCAGACTCCATGTCTTGTTCGGCCACCTCTTCTTCGAGCTGGCGCACCGCCAGTCCAGGTGGTTCACCTCTTTCTAATAGGTCTTCCATCCTCCGGTACCTGGCCGAGAGGTTGGCTGGTTGCTCTATCTCCAACTCTAGGATGTAAAGGTGGTTTTTCGTGCACGGAACTTGCGTGAGCAACCGTCGTCGATCATCGCGGATCCTAAATAGCCCGCGCTTGATGGAAATGTGGCAGCCGACCTTATCAAGTTGACTCAGACTCATAATATTAGCCTTGAGCCTCGGGATAAAGTAGACGCCGGTCAGCTTGTGGTGCTTGCCTCGCTTGCCGATGAACAGGATGGTGTCGTGCCCTTCGATCTCAACGACGGAGTCGTCACCAATTTCACCGACTCGCGAATCTCCGAGTCAAGCTTAGAGAACGTAGACTTGGCCCCGGTCATATGGTTTGTTGTCCCGTGTCGAGGACGCATTGCCAGTGCTCTTGCTGCTCGCCTCTTTCACCGATTTGAGCGAACACTCGCTCCTCCTTCAGTTGACTTGGCTCCTTAGTCGGTGTCTTTGTTATGCATAGTTGGAGCTCTTCTTCGGGTTCGACGCTCACCGGAGCAATTATGTCGTCATCGATTACCTCCGTGGATTTGGGGAGCTCTTTCTCGAGATTAGGGACGTTAGGTTGGATTGATGTAGTCACCATGAAAAGAACCGGCTCGTCCTCCTCGGATTGAGCCACATGGGCCTTCTCGGCCGTCTCCTTGTTCCAGCAATTCTTGCTCAGGTGACCTCTTCCCATAGTACGAGCACTGGATTGGCCCGTCATCAGTCGAATTCTTTTGATCCGCCTCTTTCCCGCGAGATTTCCATGGCTTCTTACTGCCTCTACGACTGGAGGGCCCGTTGCTCTCACCGGTGTTGTCGCGGAGCTTTAGGCGTGCAAGTCATTCCTCCTCAGTGAGGAGTAGACGACCCTTCATTGTCGATAGTTGTAGCGGTATTTTTCTTCCGCTGCTCGACGTTATGCAGTCTTCCGGTCACCTCTTCCACTGTTAAGTCGTTCACGTCGAGCAATGTCTCAATTGAAATCGCAACTTGCTCGAGGTGATCGGGGACAACCTGTGCAACCAAGAGTGGTGATGTTGTTGGGGAGCCCCGTGATCCGCATTGAAAAATTATCGATGGATTCGCCGTCCTTAAAGTGGATCTAATGGGATTTAATTTCCACCCAAGCCAATTGCGCGGAGCCTTTGGTGGAGAGAAGACGCCAGCATCTCTAGGGGCATAGACCATAAATATGGTGGCGAACGCCAGCCAATTCTTCTGGTACTCGATCGTTTCTCCTTCCTCTGGCTTGACAGCATGCCATAACCCTTGTGCCTATAGGTTGACGCGCATCAACAAGACCCACTCGTTGTAGTTTTACCTTGTCAACATCGGGTCAATTACCTCCGTGGATTTGGGGAGCTCTTCCTCGAGATTAGGGACGTCAGGTAGTATGATGCAATCACCATGAAAAGAATCGTGATAAGATAAGGAACCACTACAAGGGGAGTAAGATTCGGATTACCTTGTTGATCGAATATCTCAAGGCAAGAACATTGTTTGAGATTCGAATCACTCCACAAGCAAGATCGATCATGTCTAGCTTGAATGATTCTTGTTGATCAAATATCTCAAACACTTGTTTGAGATTTGAATCACTCCACAAGCAAGATTGATCATGTCGAGCTTGAATGATTCTATATGCAACCTAAACTGCATAGAATTGCAAAGAAACTTAGCCATTGGCTAAAGAAGAGCACCAATACTTCTTTTACTACATTTTTCAAGTCTCTTACGAATACAACATACATGGCTTTATATAGCCTCCAAATGAGACTACTAGGCATTCCAAGAATTGTAACATTCATACTTAATGGTCATAATTAACCATTATGTAATTGTAACCTAAAGTAAATAAAAAGTCCTATGAACTCTAAATTGTAACCCACCCAAAATTTATAACAATCAAACTTCACTCTTCTTCAATGTGGCATGCATTGAAACATCTTTTGATAATTTTGACAACTTTTTCTTCACATCGTCGTTGAAGTATATTGTATGATTGATGTTTTTTGGTTCATATCAGATCGACTCGTTCTCATCGAATTGAGCCACATGGGCCGACTTCTCGGTCGTCGCCTTGTTCCAGCAATTCTTGCTCAGGTGACCTCTTCCCACAGTACGAGCACTGGATTGGCCCGTCATCAGTCGACTCCTTTTGATCTGCCTCTTTCCCACGAGATTTTCATGGCTTCTTACCACCTCTACGGCTGGAGGGCCCGTTACTCTTGCCGGTGTTGTCTCGGAGCTTTAGGTGTGCAAGTCATTCCTCCTCAGTGAGGAGTAGATGACCCTTCATTGTCGCAACTGAAGCGGCATTTTTCTGCCGCTGCTCGACGTTACGCAGTCTTCCGGTCACCTCTTCCATCGTTAAGTCCTTCACGTCGAGCAATGTCTCAATTGAAATTGCGACTTGCTCGAGGTGATCAGAGACAACCTGTGCCACCGAGAGTGGTGATACTGTTGGCGAGCCCCGTGATCCACATTGAAAAATTATCGACGGATTCGCCGTCCTTAAAGCGGATCTAATGGGATTTAATTCCCACCCAAGCCAATTGCGTGGTGCTTTTGGTGGAGAGAGACGCTAGCATCTCTCGGGGTACAAACCGTAAATATGGTGTTTTTCGACAATTGACAAGGATAATCGGCAACAAAAATTCTTTTCGGTGAGAGGAAATCTTTGACAGGAAGTTGTTGGAAGAAAATAAACATGCGAAAAATAACAGAGAGAGATAATTGCTGAAGACTTTTGCTTAAAATGAGGTGCTTGTATCTTTTGAACAGATTTACCTATTTAAATCTCTAACTTATCCTAAAAATGGTTGGAGAGTGGTCAACTAAATCTGTGCCACTTCCTACAAAATTGCCTTCTAAAACTTTGGTAATCCATTCGACGTGTTTGTCAAATGGTCAAACGAATGTATTCAATCAACTAATGAAACGTGTAAATCTAAATAAGAAAAATCTCAGGTTTTATCTAACAACTTTTTCATTGTTAGTGTTTTTCCATATTGTTCAATATTGAAAAGTAATAAGAATTAGAGGGGTTAAGCTTTTTATCATCCTGGCGTCGAGCTCTTTGCAGGACCTCCCCTACAGTATCGTCACTGCAGTAGAGTTTAACCACCAAGTTTGAGATGGATTGGTATGGTTCCTCTACGCCTAGGACACCAGAATATCGAACTAGAAGAAAGGCATGAGAGAAAAGCACATTGGCTAATGATTGTGAGGCCCCAATTCTTGACTGGAGGGGACACCAAAGGCCTCTGCCCTTCCATCCCTTGGATAGATAGAGATGGAGAGCTTTTTTGGTTTCATCATTGTCAAAGAGTTGAACAATGAAAATAGATGGCGAGTGCCTAATCGTATTGATCGGGTCATGTAGGAACAAGGTTCAAGTCTACTGGTCTGTTAGGATGCCTCAGCTGCATACATTACTGCACTTTCACATCCTTTACAGTCGTAAATGAATGAAAGAAGAAACCTAAACCGAGAGCTATTGAACCTAAACCTGAAAATGAAAGGAAAGCCGAAACTCCTTATTAATGAGACTTTATAGTGAAAGAAGAAATGAATGGAGAAGAAAATGAAACAAGAATTCTCTTGTAAACACTCTCGATGAATGAGACAGAACAGGAAGGAAAGAAAGAGAGATAAGCTTCTTCCCCCGTATATGCTATTTATTCCCTGACCTGTAAGACTCAACTAAAGATGAATGAGACTTTACAGTCGATGAGAGTCAAATGAGATTAAGCGAAGCGACTGATTGAACCTTTGATTTCACCTATTGATTCTCAAATGAAACATGAATTCGACTGTAAGGACCCTTTCTTCTTATTTAATTGATGTCTCTCCCTATGATTAGATCCATTTATGAGGTAATTCATTGGAAGAAAAGAGACTGAACTCAATCACTACTTCACCTCTCCAACTGGGGTTTCACTATCTATGTCTTCTCTCCTTTTCCTATTTCTTTTTTCACTCGGTCAAGCATATTCAATTCTTCTTTCACCTATTTCTTCTTTCTCCTATCTTCACATTTTTCTTCTTTCACTATTCTTTAACTGTAAACACTCCTTATTCATTCTTTCTCTTATCTTTCATTCTCAAAACTTCTGTCGCTCCATCCCCGCAGAGAACCCATCGCTGTCTCGGTTGTGCTACTAGAGACTCTAGGGAAGTCGGAATAGGAGAGCACTCATGTTCGGGGGAACTCAATCTAATCACATTTTGGTTGACTTCTTGGAATCTAAATGAGCCACTAACTCCAAAAAAAATGACTTTAGATGTAGGTGTGGATCTTTAGACGGTAGTCCATTAAATTTTTCAATGTTTTGCAATATTTGAAACATCATGAAATTTAGCTCAAAAGTGGTTGCTTGCATTTCGGGTCTAATAATACATGGATCTCTTCCAAAACTAGGTTTGTGTATGCTTGGATCACTCTTTCTCTGTCATCTCTTAAGTATAGCATCACTAGCAATTCTCTTTTGATTAGCCATCACTAATGGATTTTCAAACTCCCAATTAGTTGAGCTCCAAGTTCTATATGCTATATGTTCTGTTCTACCATTTTCATTTGCTCCCTCAACCTTCGCCTTAAGATTCTCTCTGTTTCGGGATACAAAATAAATTTCAAATCCGTTGGTGGATTCATACACAAAATTCTTCAGCAGTAAATTAAATTCTGTAGTAGTAGAAAATTAAGCTTAATACGGTTCTTTTTTACTTCAACTCACGAAAATCTAAAACTAATAAAATAAAAAAATTAAGTTTTCCAGTAACGACGTCAAAAACTTGATCGCTTATGGATGTTTATAATAAGATGATGTAAAATTCACAAGAATAAGTACAAGTATACACTATAACAAGTAGCAAGTAATAAGTAAATCGTTACGTCTCATGTTACTTTTCATAATTATTTATCATTATCAAGGTCATGAAATAACAACTGGTCGTGGGAACACAATGTTATGTCCAACGAAGGTAATTTATTTGAAGATCTATCACTGCTAAATCATTTTACACCAAATGCTGAAATATTTCTTGGAGATTTGCTGCAGATTAGAAGAAAAAAATTAATAACAAAAAACAAGGAAAGAAAAAGAAAGGAAAGACAAAAATAAAAAATTGCTTGAAAACTCGTGTCAAAGTCACAAATGGCTGAAAAAGAAAGATAAGTAAAAAAAAGTTCTCTATCTATAAACCTATTTCAATTTGATTTGAACTACTTAGAAACACTTGCACCCATGTACTACTTAGTTATTTTGTTGTCTATATATGATGTCATGGTTATTTTCTTCATGCATGTGTCATGATAGTTTTTTTTGCCTGAACTAATTAGGTGTATAGATCATGGACCCATTGCGTGTAGCCATTGTTATTTTGAGCAATAGTTAGTAGTCATGGGCATACTACCCAAGGTAAAATTCTTGAGAGAAAAAATTAGTGATATGAGAGGTGTGTTTCCTTAAAAGATATAACTAAAAAACATGAAATTAAAACTCAAATTGAAAGGAGTCTTCATCCAATCTATTATAATCCATCTTTGTCCACAAAAAATTTTCATTATTCACCAACCTTAAACCATTTTCCCAACAAAGACAATAACCAAGAACTTCCACACCTCAAGCTACTTTCAAGAATTATTCAACACCCACACCAATGCTTATTGAGGACAATGACTAGTTTAAGTTTGGTTGTATTAAAACAATTCTATCACCCCATACAAAATAATAAAAAAAAAAAATAGAATATATACAAACCCCGACCATTCTTCTTCATCCTAAAGTTTAAACTCTCAATGCTATGAAAAAAGAAAACAAACAAATTACCCCAATTGCTCGTTGTGAGGCAATCTGCATCACTAATAGAGGTGTCTGAATCGAAGGTAATGTGAATGTAAAAAAAGAGAGAAAGAGAGAGTTATCCTTATTATTCACATGAGTTGCATCACAAATTTGGTCGAAAACTTCAGAATGCCAGCAAGAGAGATGAGCTCACAGAGAATGAGTGTTAACCTATATAGTTATCCTTAAAGACTTGGGTGATTTGTACCACAAATGGAGGCGTCCAGAGAATAACAGATGACATGAAGGATTCTTGGGAGATAAAAAGGTTATGAAAAGGGAGAGCTTATGAAATAAATTATGATGTCAAGTCACAAAAGCAAACCTAAAGGGAATGACAGTCGTCCTAGAAGTATTTTGAGTAACACTATGAAAGTGTTAAATGTATTATTTTTCTTGTTGAACTTGTAAGTGCAGGGTGAAATGTGGGGGACAAACTAAATGGACGAAGAAGAAGAATCTTAATCCAGTAGTTGTTGACAGCACAAGAAAAAAACCCAAAAAGGATAGGTTAAGGTAAAGAGGTCGACGATGGAGCTCAAAGGAAGGGAACTTCCATCGAAAGCTAACTTTGTAATCTTCTACTTTCTTTTCTTACTCTATCAATTTTTGATGATTAAGATGTGGACTTCCTTATTTAATTCAGTATGTATGGAGAGTTAAACCTTATAGAGAAGGCGAGAGAGTTTTATGTAGTTTAAGTACGTTGATGGGGTGTTTTAAGTTTTTTTTTTTAATTACTTTAGTTCCATTACAAGGATACTTGAAGAAAAAATAAAGGTTAGGAATAATTATTCTCCAAGACTCTTGTTAATAGAAATTACAAAACAATTTGATATGAACCAAGAGACATCAATCATACAATATGCTTCAATGAAGATATGAAGAAAATATTGTTGAAATTATCAAGAGATATTTCAATTCATGTCACATTGAAGAATGAAGTTTCATGTTATAAATTTTGGGTGGATTACATTTTAGAGTAATTTATAGTTATTGTATTTCATTAATGTATTTTAAGTTTTTTTATTTATTTTAGGTTATAATTGCATAATGGTTAATTATAGCCATTAAGTATGAACGTTACAACTCTTGTAATGCCTTTAATAATTTCAATTTGAGGCTATATAAAGACATGTACGTTGTATTTGTAGGGAGACTTGAAAAATATAGTAAAAGAAGCATTTGTCCAATGACTAAGTTTCTTTGCAATTTTATGTAGTTTAGGTTGCATGTAACATCATTCAAGCTCGACATGATCAATCTTGCTTGTGGAGTGATTCGAATCTCAACCAAGTGTTCTTGACTTGAGATATTTGATCAACAAGAATCATTCAATCTAGACTTGATCGATCTTACTTGTGGAGTGATTCGAATCTCAAACAATGTTCTTGCCTTGAGATATTTGATCAACAAGGTAATCCGAATCTTACTCCCTTTGGAGTGATTCCTTATCTTATCACAATTATGGAAGTAATCACATGCATGACACTTGAAAGTTGGCTTGGAAATCTATTAGAAGGAACTCAAATCGAGAACAAAGTTCAACAACATATCTATTTAATCACTTTTGGCCAAACCTTCCTCATTATTGTTGATTTTTTCTTTGTTCTATGCTTTTGGACAATACTGACACTTTGCATAATTTTGTTTAATTAGTTTTAAATCATCAAAAACCATTTGAATGAGACAATAAATTCAGTGAATTTCCGGAAATGAAAGTAACAAAAAAACAAAAATAGATTATCTCTGCATACATGCATACATGCATTTTTTCTTGTGAATTTTACATCATTTTATTACATACATTCATGCGCGATCACACACCCACACAATGCCAAGGCACAAAAAATAACTAATAACAAAGGACCTAGAATCTGAAACCAAAGAAACCCCTAAACTTCCTATGGTAAACCATATTCATGATTCAAACTATGATTAGGATTCAAATCAAATCACATATTATTAACTTGTGAAATATTAATCTTCTCTACCTTTCCCTCCTTCCCTCCAAATTCTACAAAGTAGTAAAATAGGATTAAAGAAATGCACAAGTGATCCTTTGTGTAGTGACCCTATTTTTCCTTTAAAAAATAAAGTCATTATAACATGCATGAAATGCCTAATATGTACAAAAATAAAAAATTATTTAAAATAATACAATAAAATGTTGCAACGGACTAAAACGTTCATAAAATTGATTTAAACTAACAATTGATTCAATAGAACAACAAAATCAAAATCAAACGAAAAATAAAATCAAACGTCTTGATCTAACCTAAGAACCCCAATAAAGTCAATCTCTAGACTACGATCCATGAGAAAGTATGAAATCAATCCCTACCTCTTCCTTGTAACACCAACTTTATTTTCATGAAGAAATGCAGGGAAGAAACATTGTAAATCAATCCCTAGTTCTTCCTTCCAAACCGATTCTTATGAAAAAATTTATGGTTCCAGAAATTGCACACAATAAGGAAAGCGTGGAAGAAAATTTGAGGTAATTCGAATTCAAAAGCTCGAAAACAGAGGTCTCGAACATCAACGATAAGGTAAGTAGCCATCTTGGACTTTTCTTAAGAAATACTTGTAGCAATAACTTGAATTTTTGTATGAATCTTAAACCAAGTATGAATGGAAGGTATATGAAAGAAAAATACAAAGAATCGTGAGTTAAGGCCCTTAACCGATCAAATTTCTCGAGGTTTAAGTAACACTAAAATAACCCTCTATTTACATTTCCTAATATAATTTCTATTAAAAAATATAAAATCATAATAAATTTAATAATATTTTTTATTGGACGTAGTAAGAACATACCATATCAATAGCATATAAGATCATGTCAGATTAAAAGCTTATTTGACATTTAAATTTATCTAAATTATACGTTTAGTCCCCGACAAACTTTCAACTTTATATCTATTTGGTCCGTAAACCTAAGTCAATGTCTAATAGGTCTCTAAATTTTCATTTTTTTCAGTTCAACATTTTACGAGTAAGAAATTGAACCATCAAACTTTGTGATCTTAATTCACACCGTATCTACTAAATTGTGCTTAGGGTAGTTCATACATTATCTACAAATGGTCAAAATGTATCTACACAATATTTTGACCCATAACATAATACGACTGAGTTCATTAATGGAGTGTTGAAAATGAATTAATTTTGTAAATATTTGAATATTTGAGTTTAGTTTGTTCCACTTTTATACAAGTAAAATTAGGTTTAATCTCAATTACTCCCATGGAAATGAAAGAAACATGTTATCGTTGTATTGTTAACCATTTGTCATGGGCAGTAACACGTGTTCTAAAGTGTAATGCAATAGTCCATTAAATTTGAAGTTGATGAACAAGGATGACGTTTCAACATTTTATATTCTTGTTGTATATAAGAGCAATTATCGGGATGTTCGATAACAAGTTCTTCTTCTTGTTTATAATAAAAATATAATAGGGAACGAGTACTGAGAAAATTAAGAAAGTTTAGGTGACCGTCCTACCGTGTTATGGAAGATATGTTGTAATAACCAAAATTTACACCACACTTTTAACTAATTGTGTTTAAATATAACTACGCAACACTCATTTTGGCTATATTTATGTATATATAAGCGATAGAATCCAATTAAGTTGGAAAAAAGGGTGAACGATCTTCGAGAAAAAAATGAAGTCTCTAAGAATATTCTGTTTAATCGTGTTGGTTACTTGACATCGAACAATATGATGAAGTTTTGTTTTGCAGAATCTAAGTTACAATTACCGTTCTCTCGATGGAAAGTGACTATTTTAAATGGAATGTCTGCTTCAACTTTAATTGTTCATTGCAAGTCAGCAAATGACGATCTGGGTGAGCACGTACTCCGCACTGGAGATAATTACAATTGGAGTTTTAAAGAAAATTTTTGGACTTCCACGTTGTTTTCGTGCCATTTTAGCAGCAAATATGGACAAGTGAATGGAGATGTTTTTTGGCCAGTAAAAGGGTATTGGTAATGATCAATGTGATGATAATAATTGCATTTGGACAGGTCGAGAGGAAGGTATTTACTTGTATTTTGGATATCTCAATATATTCAAGTTAATGTATCATTGGAAATGATGCACTTTGACTTTCATTGAATTTCAATAAATAATTTTATGAATAAAAATGTTCGTTATCTTTTTTGAGGTTAAAAGGTTCAGTTCTAATCAAATTTGATTTTCAAAATTTTAAAACTTATATAATATCTTGAAACTAATTAGTTTCGATAGGATATATAATTTATATATAAAGAATATATAAAGTAGGAAGTTCGATTTAGGAACATTTAGTGATTGAATTAGGAAAGAGAAGATGACTACTTTAGGTTTGTGTTGAAAGAGAAAAGTTCCCAAATTCTCACCCTCTAGCTTGGCCACAAATCAAATATAAAGTCTTCCTGCAACTACCTGGAAGTTTCTACTTAATTTAAGGTCGTTACTGTACATGTACCATAAACATTGAATACATAAGACTTCATTTAAATTCCATAAAACATAACCTTTATCTTAAAAACAGTCATGAACTTGTTGGGATATGGAGAACATAACCTTTATCTTAAAACTGAACTTGTTGGGATATGGAGAGATCTGGTAGAGATATATTTGGAAGTTATTTAGTAAAATATGATAGAGATAAAATATAATAGAGATATATATGGTAGGTATTTGGTAATGATTTCATAGAGATATATTTGTTAGATTAGATGTCGTTGTTTAAATTTTTGGAAGCTATATTTAGTAAATTAAAACCATATATATACATATTAGGGCAGTGCTTCTCTTCATTCTTGGTACTCTCTATTGTTGTACATACCTGTCATCAATAATAAAACCTTTAGCCAATATTTCTCTTCTATTTTCTCTCTCGTGTTCTTTGTGTTCATCTTGATCGAGTGTGTGCGTTGTTGAGCGATCCTAACAATTGGTATCAGAGCTAACAACTAGTATCGATCCTAACAAGACTTACGTGTTTTGAAAAACATAACGATCAGCGCTATGCAAAATATAACGATCATTGTCATGCCATTGGATGTACCCGTCCGTACCCTCGTGATGGAATATTAATTAAAGTAATATTAAATGATTAATTAAATTATTTAATTAATATTTAATATTAATTCAAATGCCAATCTCAATCAATTAGGACGCATTTGATTAAGATATTTAAATCTTATTTAAATATCTCAGATTCTTCTTTTTTATTTAATTCGTAAATAAAACAAAAATGTTGTTAAATATACTGTATATATGTAGTGCATTCTCCCTAATTTGAATTCGAACACTTCGAACTCACTCGTCACACTGTTTTATAGTTTAGTCCGATATGAGCTAGCAGAGGAACCTAATGGTAGATCATGAGCTCAAACAATCCAAGATTAACCGGTTGAACTCATTAACCTTGTCAACCAACATTCGTTAACTACTAGGACACTCCACTATAGCCTAGTAGTTGCACTCCCCTCACTATAGATATATTTTTGTCCATTTGATATAACAATGATTAGTACATCGATCCTTCACAGGTTGTTCGTAACTAGAGCTGGATCAATTTACCGTTTTACCCCTGAAGTTACTTCTTGTTCCTTATGTCTCACTGATCCTCTAATGAACAATTGGTTTGTGGTCCAACCAGTAAACCAAATCCCTCTCAGGGCAATGAGAGGGTGGGGCCCCTTGTTCAAGACCTGGAGTCAGTGCTTAAAGAAACTACCTCTCTTCTATCCCTAAAAGTGGGTAGGAGTAAATTCCATCTTGCACCTCACGTCCCCAGCCATTCACCTAGTCTTACCCCTGAAATGGGAGGCCTATTGAGTCGGCGAAGTTGAGCCACTCTCACTCATGAAAATCTAAGGATAATTCTGAATAAACAAGAGTTCATGGTTAGCTCAGGATTAAAATCGAGTTACCTAGGTCATCGAATGAAAAGAAAATCAGTCTCAGCAGCAAGCGACATTATAAAGTGAGAGTGATTTTCTTCATGGTTCGATCTTATGCAATACTCATTGCATAGGACGCCCCCACTCACATGTCTCCGCATGTACAATTTAGTGATCACATTGTTTATGTCATGTACAAAAGTGGGCCGCATCCATAGTGTCCTCAGGATAAGGTACTCAGCCTTCTCCCTGTACTATAGATAATTTTGACTATATACTTGAACTTGATCCACTCTTATGTTTCTACATATAGTTCAAGTAATCATACTATAGTCAGAGTGTTTTTAGTTTATTGGATTTAGATTAATAATCGTAAAAATCACTTTATTCAATAACCATCTTTACTGAATAAACAACAATAATAACTCTATTGAAAATAGAATATGTTTTTGTTTACAAACTATGAGTTTTAGGACATAAAACTCAACAACTGGGGCTTTGCAATATTTGACTGATCACAATTTTGTATAGTCCATTTAGTATAGAAGTTCCGAGGGAATTCATTAGAGGAATGTTTCCAATTAAAATTGTCCGTCCTCTATATTTTTAATAATTAAAAAGAAAGAAAGAATTATTTTCCTTTCCTCATTATTGTTTGTAATTGTATTGTTTGTATGTGTCTACTTCATTTGGTTCATCATTAATGTCCCATCTTTGTAGATGAATTCCATATACAAATTTTCCTATTTTCCCATACAAAATCAAGAAATTTGTAATACTTCTTCTCTTTCGGCTACCTACCCCAATTCTAGTAAATTTTGTGAGTCAAAATCATGACATGAAACTGGTTAAAAACTCCACCTTATCCCAATGCAAATTGAATTCACTAGTAAATCACAAAGATTTACGAACAACTTACTGTATTTGATTCGTGGTCAAGCTAGAGTTTGAGAATTTTGTAACTTGCATTGGAAATATTGTCAAATAGGCTTTTCTCTTGGTATAGCTTATGAAGTATAGCCCAAAACTAATGTTCCTATAAACATAACGGAAAGGCACCACAACCCTTTCAACGCCTTTGTAATACCAAGAATGAGCTTAACAAAATTCTCTTCTCTCCAAGGTGATTTATAGATTTATCTTCCCGTTGAGCTTGCTTGCTTGTATTGTGCATGATACAATATGTTAGCTCTAGGTATTTGACTGTATGTTCTCCTGGTCTTGCGTGTTTATCTACACAAAGCTAGGGTGTAAGAGTTAGATTGGTTATACGATGACTTAGGTCAAGATACCTACAATAGACTAAGCATCTTAGGATCGTGAGCGATGTTAAGAGTTTCTAGGCCCTATTACTCCAAAAATAAAGAAAGACTCGAGGAGTCAGAATAGAGTAACCTAGAGCCAAAAGCTCGTTTTAAGCAACCTAGCTAGCCTAGGAATCTAATAAACTTTTTCAACCCCTGAACATGACAAAGACACATTTTAAAATTGTGAAGCTGACGATGATACATGATGTGAAAAAGTGGATAATATAAGCTAGCAATGATTTTGAGTTGTTAGAAAAAAGAAAAAAATATCAAGATGGCCGAGTTGGTCTAAGGCGCTAGTTTCAGGTACTGGTCCGGTGAGATTCGACAATGATTGGAGAGTTACAAGGGTCAACGTTTTAATACGTGAGGGTATTGGCGGTGGGCGATGATCTGTGCCGGTCAATGTCTTCTGCTTGTTATTGTGAGATCCAACAATGATTGGAGAGTTACAAGGGTCAAGGTTTTAAAACTTGAGAGTATCGCCAATGGGCAGCGATCTGTGACGGTCGATGTCTGCTACAAGCAATGGACAACGATATGTAATGGGCAATGTCTTCTATTAGCGATGGATGGTGATACATATCGGACAATGTTTGGTCAAATATATGGTGGCAGTGGGTGGCATTATGTAATAGGCGGGGCAATTTCTTGTCAAATATTTGGTGGCGGTGGGCGGCGATGTGTAACAAATAATATCTTCTAGCGGTGGACTTTAGCTGTCGTAATAGGTAATGTCTACTGGCAGTGGACTTTAGCTAACGTAACAGGTAATATGTACTGGCGGTGGACTTTGTCTCACGTAATAGGTAATATCTTCTGGTGATGGACTTGGGCTCACGTAATAGAAAAATATCTACTGGTGGTGGACATGGGTTCACATAACGGGTAATATCTTTTCACAGNGGATATGGGCTCACGTAGTGGGCAAATATCTGTTGGTGGAGGACATGGACTCACGTAACAGGCATTATCTTTTCGCAGTGGATAAGGGCTCACGTAATGGGCAAATATCTATTGGCGGAGGACATGGTCTAACGTAACGGGCAATATCTATTGTCAGTGGGTGGAGATTCGTAACGTGCAAATATCTGCTAGCAGTTAGTGGTTGGCTTACTGTGAGGTTGATGACGATACATAACGTGCTAAAATGGATAATATCGGCTAGTGGTAGTTTTATTGTGAGGCTGCTAACGGTGGGCTGGGATTATTACTTATGGTATCAGAAGGGACAATATTGGCTTGTGGTGGGCTTACTGTGACACTGTTAGCTATGAGCTTGGGTTGTTACTAATGGTATCAGAACAAGACACTAGGTAGATCCCACATCGGTTGAAGATTGGAAAGGTGGACGAAGTCGTTCCTTGAAAGGGTGTGTAAACCTCTCTTGTTAGACGTGTTTTAAAATTGTGAGGCTGACAGCGATACGTAACGGGTAAAGTAGAAAATATTTTTAAGCTTGCTTCGGGTGTTGAAATCTCTTCGAAGCATTCCTTGAATTGAATGAGTGTGAAAACCTCCACTATCAGACATCCCACATCTATTAGAGCTGGGAGAGGTGAATGAATTCCTTGAAAAGGTGTGGATATCTCTCCAATCATACGGATTTTAAGATAATGAGGCTGACGATGATACATAATGTATAAAGTGGACAACATATGGGAGTAACAAAACCTTTAAATATCATGTCATACTTTTGGATTGAAATTAATAGTTAAGGTTGTTGTAGTCCATGTTATTTTGAGGTCAAAAGCAAAATTTATGAGTAATCCAACTCCAAGCAACAAGTTTTATTCCTAGATTTGCAAGTATGTGGAGATAAGGTAAAGATAATCATGGTTGAATTTAATAGGTGTATTTGAAAATTGATAAGGTAAACATAATCATTGTTGCAAGATAGTCATTAAGTGATAAAAAACGTCATAGAACCCGGAGAATTAGGTGACAAAGTGTTTTCGGGTTGTCAGGAAAGAAACCACAGTGTTGCCAACGTTACGAGGAAGAAGAAGCGTAAAAAGTGAGGTCGGGTCGAATCAACTCGAATGTAACAACCAAAAAAGATATAAAATAAAATAAAGGAAGAAAATATTCCACACGGTTTAAGTCCACGCCTAAAAAATCTCTCCCTTCCCTCCCCATATTTTTCACTTATCCCAAAGTTTCCTTACCGTGTTTCTTTACCATCAGAATTTCCCCCCAACGTGGGGCTAATCGACCATAGAATACCTCATTAGTCTCCTTGATAGAACATATATCCAACTTGCAAAGGAAGAATGGTCTATTGGAAGAGACCATTACGGTAAGCCAATCTCAAAAATATTTTTCGTTAATTCTATCCATTTCATTACCTATCTCTTATATAAGAAAATAGATACCAAAATGATTTATATGTTATAGGAAATTATATTACAAATTTGTCATTATAAGGAGCAAATAATTGATTATAAGTGGCCCCAATTTGACTTTTTTTTTTAGAAAAAAACTTAGAAAGTCCAAACATCAAATTTTTCTTGTCTTTGGAGCAATTTTGCTTTTGGCCCGGGAGGAGTGAAGCATCTAAAGTTCTCTTTATAAAGTATCTTAAATAAATAAAGGTGTCGGTCTTGCATATCTTTCTGTGGATTGAATTATCTATTTTATGTCGTTTATTTCATCCATAATGGATGTCCCTCCCCTTTTTCGTAAACAAATGAGTAAAATTATTATATGGTTGAATTCGATTTTGAACAACAAATTCAGACGAGTAAATAATTAGTAAATCTGACTTAGGCCAATTAGGTGAGAGACTCTACTGTTGGCTTGGTTTGATGTATGAGGACGCATGTCACATGGTCCCTACACGTATCATACTTACTATTGTTATGTTATGCTATGATAAGACGTGCTATGTTGTGTTATGCCACGTGTATATGCTATGCTACAATGTCATTATGTCATGATGTAAAATTACGTTATGTGAATTTGATAGCCTTATTTCATAAACCTCCATACACAATGTCATGTAAACTATGTATATAAGAAAGACTTGACAGGGATCCTATATGCATGATTCATAGATCCCTTTATATTATAAATGAGAGGAGTTTTGACTTGCATCATAAATTTAAGCTATAGGGAACTAATGCATTGTTGTGTGTCATATGCATATGGATACTTTCCCATTAGTACGAATGCATACCTTATGACATTAATGCTCGCCATGATGTTATGTAGACTCTTTCTCTCCGTAGTGTCTGTCAGCACATAAGCGAGTACTAGCCAAATGAGCCATGCCTAAGGGGTACCCGAGCCATTTGGTGAATCCATGTGTGAGTGTGTTGACCTTATTTAGTAATTTACTATACACCTGACCCTGCCGAGATTTGAAAGTTGTCCAAGGTCATGCCATTATTTAAAATGATAGGTCCCATCATATCACTAATGTTTTCATTTATCGACCCCAACAGTTGGGTTACTTCTTTGGTATTTCTTAAAATATTCCAACCACATGCTACTCTTATTATTAGGTAAAGATAAGGAACCTCTACACCAATGATGATGTTGTGGTTACAACCATTGGATTGAAGCTTGGGTAGATACATTTCATGATTTTTGTAACTCTAGGTTAGATAGGGACATTTCTTTGTTTTATTTAAATTTCAAGTTATTCATTTTTTGTTGTAATTGTTTAACGATTTTATTATAAACGTATAAGTCTATGTCATCGTTTTGAAATGTTTAAACATTTTTTATGCATTTTGTAATTAAGTCATACATGTAGCAAGGACTTATTTTTTTTTTTTTTTAAGTAAAAATAGGGTCATTAGAGTTGGTATGAGAGCTTTAGCTTATATAGTCTATAAACTAGCCTATGATGTAGGTTGGTATCAACTTTTAGCCGAACAGATAGTAAAGCATGATGTTATGATAACTGTGATTGTTTGCATGACGTTAACCTTTATATGATGATGTTTTTCATATTAAGCAAGTGGTATGATGATAACTGCCATGTTGCATCATGTTGAGAGATCGACCTAGGACACAACCCTAAGAGCATGCATGATGATATTAACATAAATATCTAATGAGCATGCATTACTAAATGTAATATAGTGATGAAATTAGGGTTCGGTAAGAAAAATGTTTAAGATATGAACTAGAGGGACCTCATCCATGTTGTTTGTACATAAGCATCGGGATACTTCCCCTTTATGATGATGAGTGTGAAAAAACATAGTATGATGATGATGGTGATCATGTTGAGCATGATACCTAGAGGTTGGCTGACCTCCGAACGTTGCTACAAACAATTAGCTCAACGTTGATGGATTAGGGGGGTGCGGACCGCCTGGAGATTCACACTCACACGTGTGGGTCATGTGTAGGGATGTACTACACATCCATAGTTAGTCTGGACTAAAGATAACCCATAGTATGAGATAGAGATAGGTCCCTAGATCATATTTTTATGTGTTCGTATTTAGAATGACCTCTATAGTTGGGTCACATACTAAGTATTCTTCAAAATACTCAGGCCGTGTGCCACATCATTTTTCATGTAAAGACAAGGAGCCCATGTATGGATGACGGTGACATCACGAGTAGAGACCATGACACGTGCATAAGATTTGAGCATATTTAATTCTCCAGACTTAGGTTACAATAGGTTGCCTTGCATTTCATATGTTTTAAATTATTTCGTATTTGTTTTATTTCCATTTTTCAGTATTATGTGTTGAACACGTAAGACCATGATAGTGTTTTCCAAGATGTAATTGTTTTAAATTCTCGAAATTTTGCTATAAATGATGCTTTTTTAAGGGTTATATTTCGCATATGAGTTGAGCATAAGACGTTAGTAGCGACTCTATGTAAGTAAAAATAAGTAAAAAGTTATGGTCGTACATCATTTTTCATTAATAACTCCTATTTCTAGCTTAAATAAACTTGAACTTAGAAATAAGACGCTATATTGACCTTCTTTGCATTTATTAAGGTCATTCAATTCTGGGAGGGTAAAGAATTTGTAGAAATCCGCATCAAAATATACATACCGATGGTACTGGGCCCGGTTAGGCTAAATAGTTGTAATTGGCAGAGCGCTCAATGTTGTAGGTGGGCCAAGCGTTGCAAGTTAGCTTCAAAGTTTTGTTCATTTCTGCCGAGCTTCGCTGGTTGTGAGCCAAGGCTTGGGTTTGTCTTAATTGGAGCCACCAATTGTAATCATAGTGTACCAAAATTTTGATTCCTTATTCCTTCTTATTGTCTTTCCTCCCTCTTCTATGACTTTACGAAGCCATGGATGTGACTACCATTGCAGACCCTTGTTTCATTTCAGATTTCTAAAACAACCAATGCCCGTCGAAAATTTCTCCCCATGAATACAATCTCCTTATGTCGATTTTTTTCTCTATGCTTCATGCTCCAACTGATGGAGATATATTTTGTATAAAAAGTGGAGACTGAGGGCGATTTTAAAATGAGAAGTGGGGGTTTAGTTTGCCGTCGTCGATTTGCGTTGATCGAAAAACTACAACGATCGTTCATCTTCTCTCTATTACTCGCATTTTCTCTATTCTAGGCATGTGTTGTGAGGGCAGGCTTGAGTGTGGCTTTGTTTGGCGCATCGTTCGGCGAGACTTCTTTTTCGCGACTAGATTTTTTTTTTTTTGTAACCATTACAAATACAATTGGAATTCAAGGAGAATTTTTTGCAAACAACATTGTTTTGAAACAACTTTAGTAGCAATCTTGGACATGCTTCGTTCGAGGTGTTTTGGCTAAAGAATGAAGTTTGGCATTGCATTTGGGATGTTGATGAGAACTTGGACAATAATAAAAGCAAGTCTATTTCACATTTGAGTTCTCAACTATATGGGGAATTTTAACAAAATAGTGCATGTAGGGCAATAAAATATCCAAATTTTTATGGGAAAGTAAATTACTGATGTCAAAATGAATATACGTGTTTCCATTTTATTCAAAAAATTTGGAGTACCAAAATAGAATAAACTTGAAAAGGAGAGGATCCCAATGTAGTTACAAGAAGTATATGATTGGCCTTGGGAGAGAAAAAATGTGTAACCTAAGTTTTGGGTAGTTGGGTGTGATGCTTTACTAAATAATCTCTATATGGTTTAAGGATCCAAATGAAACTAAACAAATTCTAAGGCCGTAAAAAATGAAGGCTATGAATAATCTCTATATGATTTTGTTGTTTACTTTTGCATCAACTTCTAATGTTTTCACTTGTTTTGAGAGCCAATATCGAGAATCTCATTGGAAAGTGACGAATCTTAATTATCAAGACTTACCTTTACTGACTTATTGCAAATCAGAAAGGGATGACTTAGGTAAATAAGGGTGTTGCACCATGACAAGTTATTCAACCCGACCATATTATTTTATGAATATCTAAATTTATGGATTTGATAGTTTTTATTTATTTTTATTTAAGGGTTGGAGTGGAATTTCAAAACTCCACCGATATGAAAAGTGTAATATCCCATATAAACAAATTCTAGATCAAATGTTGATTTTCTATTTCAATTTATGAAAAAATACTCAGTTTTAAGATAGGAAATTTTATTATTGAAAAAGTATAGTCATAATGTTTTATTTTTCCTTTCTTTAAGTGTTTAATTACAAGTTTTTTTATGTTGGGTTATTTTATTTTATTTTTTTAATAAATGTGTGGAGTGCAGAGTTTGAAATGTACTTCAACCTCTAGGTCAATGCATATATAGTCGGAAACATGCGTCCATGCCTCATTGCGCTATGTGTTGCGCTTGCAACCATAAACTTTTTCGGCTTACGCAGCTCAGTCGGCTTGGCTTTTCTTCGCGGCTCATAATCCAGCTTCTCAGCTCGGTAAAGGGTACTTTGCCCAATTTTTGCAGTTTCGACCATTCTAAAGCGAAGTTGATCTTGTTTAAGGAAATTAAAATAAGTATAAGGTTTAATTTCGCGATTTAAGATAAAATGAATTGAAAAATTGTAGTTACCAATGAAACTAGATGTACGTTCGAATAGAAAACGACAATTGGTGATACTTTGAGCAATTTTCTGGCACGAAAAGCAAACGTACTCAAATATAGGGAGAAAACCGGCTAAGGAAAACCAAGCAAGTGGTCTTACTATCAGATAGGTTTGACGACTTGTTTTATGTATGACGACACGCGACTAGTGGCCCTTGCACGTGTCATTTATTCATTATATTTATGATGTTGTGACTATATTGTATAATGATAATTTACGATGTATGATAATATTTTTATATGATGTTATGATGCGATACGATGTTATATGATACGTTAGAAGACATGGTGTAAGTTTATGATATGACATGTTTTACCTGACGAGATATATGATATGATATGATTGACAAAAAGTGTGTTGAATTGTTATAATGCACAACCTCGATATACACATGGAAAAGCTGTGATAGAATGAAATGATATAAAAAAAAAGCTAGAGAGGTTGTTATACAGGATAATGAAAGAAAAAGTATTGAGATGCCATGCATCATTGTATGTTCATGAATTGGAGGATACTCCTTCTCCTTTTACGATTGTACAGATGCATACACTAGGAGACAAGGAAACAATCATTATATTATTATAATTATTCAATGGACACTCCAACAAACCCAAACCGACGAGGTAGATCGATAAGACGCAACGTCATAACGGACAACCCATGCTGCGACGATGACCATTTACAAGTCAGTACTCATGTTATTTAAACGGACAACCCATGCTGCGACGATGACCATTGACAACCCATGTTATTTAAGTGAGATTAATGTGAGTAAGATAGGGGTGACTATTCCACATGAACAGTAATATGATGATTGCTATTCCACATTTACAAGTCGAGTTTTAAAGATCTGTACCTTACCAGTTTGGTCTCGTTTCCTCTCATAGATTCATTTGCAACCAATAGGTTTTACCCCATCTGGTTGATCTACAAGTTTCCAAACTGAATTGAAGTACATTGACTCCATTTCAAGATTCATGGCTTTAATCCACTAATCTCTATTTATCATTCATTGCCTGTTTATACGTCAATGGATCCTCAATGCCATCATCAGGTATGATGACTTCAGTTTCTGCCAAACCCAAGTAACAATCGGGTTTAGTTATAACCCTTCAACTATGTCGAGGCATTCTTAACTTTTGAGAAGGATGTGATTGACTAGAAGTGTCAGCTTCATCAACAACTCTTGTTGTTGAAGGACCAACTTGATCAACAACTCTTGTTGTTTTATCAGTAACTTCTTTAAAAATCTCACTTAATACTAGTTTGTTGCGAGGTTGATGATTTCTTACGTGGTCTTCCTCTAAGAATGTAGCGTTTGTTGATACAAACACTCTATTTTCTTGAGGTTCATAAAACAAACCACCTTTCGTCTCTTTGGGGTATCCTACGAATAGACATAATTTTGAACGACATTATAATTTCTTGGGGTTTTGCAACAACACATGTGCTGGACATCCCCAAATTCTGAAGTGACGTAAACTACCTTTACGCCCTTTCCATAACTCATAAGGTGTTTCTGAAACACTTTTAATAGGAACCGTGTTCAAAATGTATGTAGCAGTCTCCACTGCATATCCCCAAAATGGATCGGGTAATTGAGTGAAACTCATCATAGACCGAATCATGTCTAACAAAGTTCTATTTCTTCTTTCTGATACACCATTTTGTTGAGACATACCAAGGGCTGAAAGTTGAGACTTTATTCCATGTTCTATCATATAGTCCTAAAGTCTTAAGTCCATGTACTCTTCTCCTCGATCTGATCGAAGTGTTTTCATAGTTTTACCTAAAAATTCTCAACCTTAGTCTTATACTTTCTGAATTTTTCAAGAGCTTCGAACTTGTGACGCATTAGGTAAAGATAGTCATACCTTGAATAATCATCAATAAAACTGATGAAATATTCATACCCTCCTCGTGCTTTGACATTCCTTGGACAACAGAGATCTGTATGCACGAGTTCTAGGGTTTCTTTGGCTTTATAACCTTTTTCGGAAAATGATCGTTCAGTCATTTTACCCTCAAGACAAGACTCACATGGAGGTAAAGAATTGTCTTCTAACTCATTTAGAAGTCCTCTTTTAACCAATATCTCAATCCTATTGAGATTAATGTGGCCTATTCTTAGGAGAAATCTTTTGTCGTTTATTTTGAGTTTCAGCTGTTTTAAACATCTCGGTATTTAAAATGGCTTTTGTTTCACTCGGTTTTAACATATATAAGTTGTTTTCTAGTTTTGTAGAACAAATATGAATACCTCTTTTGCAAATGAACACTTCATTGATTTCAAAAGATACTTTATACAATTGTTCTAATAAACAAGAGATAGATATTAGATTTCTTTTCATTTCAGGAACAAAAAGTACATTATCTAATATAACGAATCTATCTCCAAAAAACAACTTTAAATTTCCTACTGATCTTGCTGAGACAACCTCTCTTGTTCCAACCCTGAGTGTTATCTCACAGTCCGCAAGCATTCTCCAGGAGCTAGTTTCCTCGTAAAAAGAACAAATATGATTAGTCGCCCCTGAATCTAGTATCCAAGTTGAGTTGTCATACTCTACTAAGCATATTTCTACAACGAGTTAATCATATTTACCTTGTTGTGTCTTTTCGGCTTTCTTCTCTGCAAGGTGTTTTGGGCAGTTTCTCTTCTAGTGCCCGTTTTCGTTGCAATGGAAACATTTTCCTTTATCTGCTTTTTGAACCTTTTTGTTGCGGTTAGTAGAAATCTTATTTTTCCCTTTACCCTTCTTCTTCATCAAAACACTTTTAGAAGTTGAAGGTCCAGACTTATTTTTAGAGGACGATCCTTGTAGTAATTTCTTGGATATAGCAACATTTGCTTCTCCTGTTTGTCCCTTGTTCGTTAAGAGGGACTGATAAGTCTGTAGCTCATTGAGAAGAGTAGTGAAGTTATATTCTATTTTGTTCATTACCACATTTGTGCAGAACTCGAAGAAGCTCTTCGAAAGAGACATCATGATAAAACTGACTTGACTCTTCTCATCAATGACAGCTTCATTTTCTTCTGCCACATTGAAATGGATCATCATGTCCAGGACATGTTCTCTAACTGAGGTCCCTTCTTTCATACTACAATTGTAAATGTATTTTATGGCTTCATGTCTAAGGGAGAAGGACGGTTGTCCAAACATCCCTTTTAGAGATTCCATAATCTCTTTAGCAGTACCCATAACATCGTGTTTCTTAGCCAAAACATCAGATATGCTGGCTAGAATGTACACTCAGGCTTTGTCATTTGCCTTTATCCATCTGTAATACACATCCCGAACTGTTCGGTTTACATTTGACCTGGGGTTTGGAGGACATTCCTCAGTTAAAACAAACCTTAAATCATCAATTACCAGTATTGTATTTAGGTTTGATTTCCAAGTTGCGTAATAGTCTCCGTTTAATTTCTAAGAAGCAAGTAGTTGTACTATTGAGTTTGTCATGTTGTGATATAAAGAAAATTCTATTAGTGATATAACTTAATACTGTTTAATCCAATCAGTTTTAGCAAATGTAATAATATATCCAAAAATTATTAATTTGCAACGATACTTTAGTGAGTTAGAGCAACTGCTACCGAGGGGCAGTCAATCACTCATTCGCAAAACCAAGACATTCTTGACTTTAAACACTAATCCCAGAATAACTCTTGTTCCTATAGTGTTTTTAGTTGTCGCTATTTTGGTCAAGAATATACTAACTCTTAGTAATTCTTCGTAAGTGTGACCCACCATTTTTCAGACCTCAGAGATCGGTCCCAACAATGCTATCAAATGAAAAATCCAAAGTTGGGAATGGACCTAAGAAATCCTATCAATTTCTGGAGTTTGCGTTGTTTTGACTCCCATGTTACGACCCTCCAAATGGGTAGTTGCTCTAGGGCAACATGCAGGTGGAACATGGGAATCTCACGATGCAACCTAGTGGTGGAGACCATAAGAGGTGTTGATATACTTTCTTCTCCCACTTACTATAAATACTTTCTCTATTCACCTTGTTATTGACTCATGCAAATACCTTTCGAATGGAGTACGCTTCCAGGGCGACATAAGGTCGAGCATGAATCTCACGGTGTGAATTTTCCAGAGAGCGTAAAAGGAAAACGATGTATCTCATATATCTTTTTCCTCCCACTAAGTATTTTAGACGGTTGGGTATAGTTATTACTTAGTTATATTCCTGCTAATTAAATATAACTTAAGTCTAGGTGATTTTTCTAAAACTTATATCACTTAAGCATGCTCTTAAAACTGGGCTAACTAAGCTCAAGTACTGGTACGATCTCCAGGTAGTTGGTGTTCCGTAAACCGTCAACTTAAGTACCTCTAGCCTTAGACAAGATCGTGCCAGGTGAGCTTTCTCGTAACCGCCATCGACCTATTTTAACTATTAAAATGATCGTGCTCGGTTCTTAACCCTGAGTGAGCATGTACTTATCTTTATTATAGATTTTAACGTCTATCTCGTTTTACGACGTTGAAAATTACCTATAACATGCATTTAACATGCTTTATATAACAATTATATAATCATCCATTTCATGCAATAATATAACAATTTATATCTATCACTCATGGAACCCTAAACATGTATACTATACATTATAACATTTATAACATACTTGAAATGCATGAAACATGCTTAGCCTATGGTGAGATTTTAAATCTATATGACATGCTTTATGCATATACATTTATTATTTAATAAAACATACTAATATGAACCACGACCAAGGAATTTCCATACCTCAAGGTTCAATTACAAGGACGAGAGCTAAGAAGCTACAACAAACCTTATACAGTTATATTCAAGCTATGGTAAGCTCATCAAAGGAAATTCTAGAAGACGCTGGAGACCTCCCTTATATGTTGTGCAAAGTTGAGCTTCAAGAAAGAGATGAATTAAATGCACTTTAAGTTGCATTTAATGAACTCCGCTGAATTTATGAAACTAGTCCAAGGATGAGTCAATAAGCACATTTTATTAATTGCATTATTTAATTATAGTTTAAATATTTGTTTGTCATATTTAAGCTAGTTTTAAATATAGAAGTTAAGGTTATATTGTAACCCACATAGGTTTTACTATATTTCACCATTAACTAGTCATTTTAATATGGAAGTTATGGGTATTTTTCATTTACTAGCCCATTTAATTTAGGAGTTATATATCACATAGGTTAAGATTGTAAGGGCTATATAAAGCATTCTTTTCTTTGATTAGACATCAGATTTTGGAATTAAGAATAAAATTTCTATTTTAGCTTTGTTGAGAGCTAAACTTTCTTTGCAAATTCTTGTATTTAGAACTTGCATGTAGAGTCATTGAAGTGGTATTGATCAAACCTTTTGTGGAGTGATTCGAATCACGAGTTTAGAAACGAGTTTTCTTTACTCTTGATCTTGATTATCAAGGTAATCTGTTCCATACTTTCCCTTGGGTTGATTTTTCATATCATTTGGTATCAAAGCTTCAGGCTCAAGATCGGATATATTGTTTCATTGTGCTTATCTCTTTTAATTCTCTTATAATTTTTTTTTTCAGTTTGTGTAAAATGTTCATGTTCTATCACAAAAATATATAACAAAAAAAAAAAAAAAATCTTATGTTCTTTAAAGTGTTAGATCTGGATCTTATCAACACTTTGTTCTTCTTTCAGATCTTCTAAATCAATTTTCTTGTTGGTAAATTGATTAGATTTTGCCAATCAGAAGGGAAAAAAAACAATTGAAAGAAAGAAAGCATATTGATGTTAAATGTCTTTCTTTTTTTCCTCTTGATTATTATATGTAACTCTCATATGTTACTACGTCTAAATTAGTCCTTAATCATTTTCTTTCTTTAATTCGTTTCTTTGTCGTTATTAATCCTTCAATACCCTTGTGCATGTGTTGAGTGTGCTGTCTATTCACTTTGAATTGCACTTAGCTCTATAACATAGCTTGTCTCACATCCCAATTTGTTTTTTGGAGTGTGATTTGTGTGTGCTCAATTGTGAGGGTGGGTTTGTAAGGGAGTGACACATTGATTCGAGTGTTGAGTGCTAAACATGAGTGAACTACATTTACGAGTGAATACACGTGAGGGAGCGTTTGTGAGGTCCTTTTTTTTTTTGTAGCATGGAAACTCCAGACAACAATACTGACATTACTGATGCACGATTGAGAGAAGCCCAACAACGAACCATGGAAAGACTAATTCGAGGAATAGAAGAGTTGACTGATCGAATAAGTAGATTGGAATTCAAAATCAAGCTCGACAGAGGATTCCACTACCTACGCCCTCAACCGATACATATGAGGGCGACAATTCTGATCACCACGAGGATAATCCATATGTGGTTGGTCATGGCTTGATGCGAGGGAGAGACCATAGAAGAAGGTATCATAATTTACAACAACGAGTTCCTTATGATGATATTATTGATCGTAACGTGGGGAGCATCAAATTAAAACTTCTCAAGTTTTATGGCAAAACCGATCCAGACGAGTACCTTGAATGGGAGAAAATGGTGGAGTCGGTGTTCAACTGTCATAATTTTAGTGATGAAAAGAATGTACTGTTATGCATTGCTCAATTCAAACAATATGTTCAAATTTGGTGGGATAAATTGATGTCAAGTAGGAGAAGAAATCTTGAAGCACCAATTGATTCATGGGTCGAGTTCAAAGAGTCCATGAGGAAGCGTTTTGTTCCACAATATTTTCACCGGGACATGGCGCAAAAGCTTCAAGCATTGAAACAAGGACGCAAATCTGTGGAGGATTATTACAAGGAGATGGATATATTGATGGATCGACTTGAACTCGATGAGGACATGGAGGCTCTCATGGCGCGGTTTCTTAATGGGTTAAACACAGAGATTGCGGACAAGACTGATTTACAGCCTTATTCTAATATTGAGGAGTTGTTGCACATTGCAATTAAGATCGATAGGCAAATCCAACGAAGGTCTCAATGGTATTCTTCTAAAACTTTTCCCAATTCTACTTCTACATGGAAAAGGGATAGTAACAACATTGATTATAAGCATAGAAATCAAGAGATTAATGAGAAGCCTCAAGCTAAATTTAAGAAAAGGCAAGAGGTTGATGCAAAAGCAGAGATTGAAAAAGAATCAAGTGAAAAAAATAGCTTGAGGGAAAAGCAAGAGAGTAACACTCAGCCTACAGAAAAAAAAGAGAGAAAAGCCAAATCAGTAAGCTTGTATGTTAGATCAAGTGAGGCTAGGAATGTTTTGCTCTCTAACCAGACTATTCTTGTACTTATGTGCAAGGGATCTTGTTACTTTACTAACATGTTTAACCCTTCTTTGCCTAGTGATTTTGTTGTGCTTTTGCAAGAGTTTGAAGATTTATTTTCCAAGGAGAAGCCTAGTAGTTTGCCACCACTTAGAGGGATTGACACAAGATTGACTTCATTCCTGGCACGCCCATTCCAAACCGACCAGCTTATAGGACTAATCCAAAGGAGACTGAAGAGATACAAAGGCAAGTAAGTGAACTCCTTGCTAAAGGGTATATACGTGAAAGTTTGAGTCCTTGTTCTGTTCCAGCTATTCTTGTACCTAAGAAAGATGGTTCTTGGCGTATGTGTGTTGATTGTAGGGCTATAAACAAGATAACTATAAAGTATAGTCATCCAATTCCCAGATTAGATGATATGCTTGATGAATTGCATGGATGTAGTCTTTTTACTAAGATTGATTTAAAATCGGGTTATCATCAAATTCGCATGCATATTGATGATGAGTGGAAAACAACTTTTAAAACTAAGTATGGTCTTTATGAATGGTTGGTTATGCCTTTTGGATTAACTAATGCACCTAGTACATTCATGAGACTAATGAACCATGTCTTACGAGAATACTTAGGTAAGTTTGTGGTTGTTTATTTTGATGACATTCTTGTTTACTCTAAATCTTTAGATGATCATATTACCCATGTACGCAATGTTTTGACTACTTTAAGAAACGAATGTTTGTACGTAAATTTAAAGAAATGTAGCTTTTGCATGGAAAAAATTAACTTTCTTGGGTTTGTAGTTTCATCTAATGGTGTTGAGGTTGACGAGGAGAAAGTGAAGGCTATAAAAGATTGGCCTACACCTAAAAATGTAAGTGAGGTAAGAAGTTTTCATGGTCTTGCAAGTTTCTACTGTAGGTTCATTAAGAATTTTAGTACAATTGCTTCACCCTTGAATGAACTTGTTAAGAAAAATGTATCCTTTATATGGGAAAAGATCAAGAACTTGCTTTTAATACTTTGAAAGAAAAATTGAGTTCTGCTCCCTTGCTTGCATTACCTAATTTTGAGTCTACTTTTGAAATTGAATGTAATGCTAGTGGAGTAGGGATAGGTGCTGTATTAATACAAAATCAAAGACCTTTGATGTTCTTTAGTGAGAAGTTGACTGGTGCATCTTTGAGGTATCCAACTTATGACAAAGAGCTTTATGCTTTGGTTCGTGCATTGCAAACCTGGCAACATTATCTTTGGCCTAAGGAGTTCATTATTCATACCAATCATGAAAGTTTAAAGCATTTGAGAGTACAAAATAAACTCAACAGACGACATGCTAAGTGGTTAG